>NC_047111.1:6075841-6375841 GCF_902500255.1 Thalassophryne amazonica
CCAATTGTAATGAAGTTGGGACGTTGTGTAAAATGTAAATAAAAACAGAATACAATGATTTGCAAATCCTCTTCAATCTGTATTCATTTGAATACACCACAAAGACAAGATATTTAATGTTCAAACTGATAAACTTTGTTTTTGTGAAAATATTTGCTTATTTTGAAATGGATGCCTGCAACATGTTTCCAAAAAGCTGGGACAGTGGTATGTTTACCACTGTGTTACATCACCTTTCCTTCTAACAACACTCAATAAGTGTTTGGGAACTGAGGACACTAATTGTTGAAGCTTTGTAGGTGGAATTCTTTCCCATTCTTGCATGATGTACGACTTAAGTTGTTTAACAGTCCGGGGTCTCCGTTGTTGTATTTTGCGCTTCATAATGCGCCGCACAGTTTCAGTGGGTGACAGGTCTGGGCTGCAGGCAGGCCAGTCTAGTACCTGCACTCTTTTACTACGAAGCCACGCTGTTGTAACACGTGCAGAATGTGTCTTGGCATTGTCTTGCTGAAATAAGCAGGGATGTCCCTGAAAAAGACGTTGCTTGGATGCAGCATGTGTTGCTCCAAAACCTGGATGTACCTTTCAGCATTGATGGTGCATCACAGATGTCTAAGTTGCCCACGCCATGGCCACTAACACACCCTCATACCATCACAGATGCTGGCTTTTGAACTTTGCGCTGGTAACAGACTTTTTTGTTTCTGTGCAAATATTTGCTCTTTTTGAAATGGATGCCTGCAACACAACTCGTGCAGATAACATTCTCATCATTGGTGACTTTAACGTTCATATAAAAAAGCCTTCTGATCCCCTCTGCAAATCATTTATGGAAATTGTGGACGCATTAGGATTTTGGCAAAGCATTCGGGACTCGACGCACATTAGTGGAAATACCTTGAATTTGGTTCTCGCACATGGTATTGGTGTCATGAATATTGACGTCATGCCTCTTACATCAGTGGTCTCTGATCACTCACTTATTAAGTTTACAGTTTCGCTGCCGTGTTTAATGGAACAACAACCTTATTTATCACTACAGCGATGCATCAACTCCTCAACTAAGACTGAACTCGAAGCTAGACTGCCTGATGTCTTAGCTTCACATCTGGCAAAATCCCAATCAGGATACAGTCTTGTGGATAGTTTAAACTAAGTGCTCAAAACTACACTCGACATGATTGCTCCACCTGTGTTAAAATCGTGCTCCCCCAAAACACAGTCACCCTGGTTCAATGATTATCTGCGTGACCTCAAGCATAAGGCTAGAGGTATACAATGGAAATGGTATAGTTCAAAATTAGAAATATTCCACCTTGCATGGCATGATGCTATCTTAGAGTATAAGTAGAAGATTGCCTTACATCAGTGAGAAGTTGGATGTCTAGAAACTTCCTACTTTTAAACTCTAAAAAGACTGAAATGATGGTTCTTAGTCCAGTGAGACATCAGCATCAATTTGACCAGTTAACGCCTAGCCTAGGCTCGTGTGTCATACATCACACTGACAAAGTGAGGAACCTTGGGGTAATTTTTGATCCTACATTGTCCTTTGACCTCCATATTAGAAATATTACGAGGACTGCTTTCTTCCACCTGCGAAATATAGCAAAGATTTGTCCCATCCTGTCTATGGCTGATGCTGAGACACTGATCCATGCGTTTATCTCTTCTAGATTGGACTACTGCAATGTTCGATTTTCTGGTTTACTGCAGTCCAGCATTAGGGCTCTCCAACTGGTTCAAAATGCTGCTGCCAGACTTTTAACATGAAGCAGAAAGTTCAACCACATTACACCCATTATGGCATCCCTTCACTGGCTTCCAGTCCCAGTGAGATCAGATTTTAAGGTTCTGCTACTCGTCTATAAAATTGTTCATGGACTGGCACCTCCCTACCTAGCTGACCTAATTAAACCTTACGTACCGGCCCGGGCTTTGCGTTCTCTGGGTGCAGAACTACTTTGTGTCCCTAGGGTGAATAAGAAGTCTGCGGGTCACAGAGCTTTCTCTTATTGTGTCCCTGTTCTGTGGAATGATCTCCCTGCGTCAATAAAACAGTCAGATTCTGTGGAGACTTTCAAGTCCAGACTTAAGATGCACTTATTTTCTCTTGTGTATGGCTAGCATACTATAATTCTATGCTTTTTACTCTTTTAATTCATTTTATTAGGAAACGGAGCGTGCTGCGGCCTCAATTTTACCTAAATTCTGGGTCTGTTAGTGAAGCTTAAGCCTGGTTCACACGACAGGATTTTAAAATTATCTTTAGCTTTCCAAAACCTGAGAGACCACACACGTGAAGATAGAAAATCATAGCTCTAACAGGTTTGGTCGTACAGTGTGTGGTGTTCAGCCACATGGTAAAGACAACAACACCACACACAAACACATTTCACACACATTCCCCGCTCAGACAGGAAATCTCGCAAAATCTCTCAAGATTAAACATGACTTCAGAGTAAACAAACGGAGATACTTTGTGTACTATTTAAAACAGACGGAAAAAACAATACAAAAAGAAAAAGAAAAGGTGTTCTTTAAAAGAGTGGAGACAGCGCGACCACCAGACCTTCTGGTAAGTCAGAACAGCTGTTTTGATTTTATTTTCCACTCCGTACGTCTGTCACATCGCTTTCTGATTGGCTGCACGTCACATTCAGCAGGATGCGTGCTTGTTTGTGGTCGGAGGGACACAACACACGCTGTGATATCGGGCCAAGATAATCCAACATGTTGAATATCCCAGATTTGCGATCGGAGCACCCCAGAGCGCTCTGAACACACCACACAAGGCAGGAATATTTGATAAGATTATCTTTAGCATCATCACGATTGTTGGAAGGGGAAGATCGAGTCTGATATCAGCCTAATTATCCTGCCGTGTGAACCAGGCCTTAGGGCTAGTGGCCGGCGATCACCTTAGTATTTCCTGTTTTTCTTGTTGTTCAATGCTGACAAATTATACTGTATTTCTGGTCTTTCTGATGCCTGATTCTGTTTTTTCTCTCTGCTTAAGGTGCAGCTCCATCCAGAGTGTGGTGTTTGTGCTGGAGACCCTCCTGTCCTGTGCACCAACAGCATTTCCTGTATATTCGTTTTGTGAATTGTTCTGTAATTTATGTCCATTGCATGGCCCAAGCAGAGGGTAACCCCTTTGAGTCTGGTCTGCTTGAGGTTTCTTCCTCAGAGGGAGTTTTTCCTTACCACTGCTACTCTGGGGGTTACTAAGGTTAGACCTTACTTGTGTGAAGCGCCTTGAGGCAACTCTGTTGTGATTTGGCGCTATATAAATTAAAATAAATTGAAATTGAAGAGCTTCGCTCGTTCTTGTCTGCGACATACATATTATAATAAATGTATAAGAGGTTCTAAAGAATTATTGGAACCACCTATGGGACATTGGCATTAATGTTATTTTTAAAAACATCTTGTTAAAAAATAAAAATGTGATGCTAATTATTTGGTGTCAGTGCCACTTACAACCAACACCACTTTAAATTAAATCAATAAAGGTTACATTTCCTGTGCAACACACAATACTGATTCTGAAATTTGTTCATGTAAATGGGGAATCTTCTTCACAGAGTAAGGTTAATTATGGAGTTCCACAAGGTTCTGTGCTAGGACCAATTTTATTCACTTTATACATGTTTCCCTTAGGCAGTATTATTAGACGGCATTGCTTAAATTTTCATTGTTACGCAGATGATACCCAGCTTTATCTATCCATGAAGCCAGAGGACACACACCAATTAGCTAAACTGCAGGATTGTCTTACAGACATAAAGACATGGATGACCTCTAATTTCCTGCTTTTAAACTCAGATAAAACTGAAGTTATTGTACTTGGCCCCACAAATCTTAGAAACATGGTGTCTAACCAGATCCTTACTCTGGATGGCATTACCCTGACCTCTAGTAATACTGTGAGAAATCTTGGAGTCATTTTTGATCAGGATATGTCATTCAATGCGCATATTAAACAAATATGTAGGACTGCTTTTTTGCATTTGTGCAATATCTCTAAAATTAGAAAGGTCTTGTCTCAGAGTGATGCTGAAAAACTAATTCATGCATTTATTCCCTCTAGGCTGGACTATTGTAATTCATTATTATCAGGCTGTCCTAAAAGTTCCCTGAAAAGCCTTCAGTTAATTCAAAATGCTGCAGCTAGAGTACTGACGGGGACTAGAAGGAGAGAGCATATCTCACCCATATTGGCCTCTCTTCATTGGCTTCCTGTTAATTCTAGAATAGAATTTAAAATTCTTCTTCTTACTTATAAGGTTTTGAATAATCAGGTCCCATCTTATCTTAGGGACCTCATAGTACCATATCACCCCAATAGAGCGCTTCACTCTCAGACTGCAGGCTTACTTGTAGTTCCTAGGGTTTGTAAGAGTAGAATGGGAGGCAGAGCCTTCAGCTTTCAGGCTCCTCTCCTGTGGAACCAGCTCCCAATTCAGATCAGGGAGACAGACACCCTCTCTACTTTTAAGATTAGGCTTAAAACTTTCCTTTTGCTAAAGCTTATAGTTAGGGCTGGATCAGGTGACCCTGAACCATCCCTTAGTTATGCTGCTATAGACGTAGACTGCTGGGGGGTTCCCATGATGCACTGTTTCTTTCTCTTTTTGCTCTGTATGCACCACTCTGCATTTAATCATTAGTGATCGATCTCTGCTCCCCTCCACAGCATGTCTTTTTCTTGGTTCTCTCCCTCAGCCCCAACCAGTCCGAGCAGAAGACTGCCCCTCCCTAAGCCTGGTTCTGCTGGAGGTTTCTTCCTGTTAAAAGGGAGTTTTTTCCTTCCCACTGTCGCCAAGTGCTTGCTCACAGGGGGTCGTTTTGACCGTTGGGGTTTTTACGTAATTATTGTATGGCCTTGCCTTACAATATAAAGCGCCTTGGGGCAACTGTTTGTTGTGATTTGGCGCTATATAAAAAATTTGATTTGATTTGATTTGAAATGATGAGACCATTTAAAAAAAGTGTGTGTGTGTGTGTGTGTGTGTGTGTTTGTTTGGGGGGGGGGGCATTTATGTGGAGAATTTCTCTGGTTTCTACTGAATTTACTTTCTGCTTCCTGCAGATAAATTCTTATTTTTGGTGCTGTGTTCTTGCTGTGTGCACACTGAGATCACTTCCACCATCTGGGCTTTTTTCTCTCCTCTGTTACCTTGATTAAGAAGTCACAGTCCTCCACTTGGAAAGCGATGTCTTTGACTCCGTCTCCATGTTTCATCATGTGCGCTCCCATTTCTATAGGACCATAAAGTTCATGAACACATGCATAGTTTCCCCAATTCACATAAGGACAGTTTTTTTTTAGGGGAAACGTACCTTCATTTCCAGGATTGAGGGGAGATTGAAACACAAATGTTATCTGTGAGGATAAAAAAGAAACATGTTTGTCACATTATGAATATACTTTGAACTGCAGTATTTGTCAGTATTTACTCTCGTACCTTATCCTGTCTGATGACGTGAGAAACCACCTCCCTGCTGCCGGTCTCCAAACCCTTATAGGCAAAAGGTTCAAAGCCCATTTTGTCACAGTAAAACATGGCTGCCTGCAAAGTGATCACAATTTGTTACTGGACACATGATTTATGGTGAAATTAGATTTAAAAAAAAAAGGTAAATGAATTACATTTACAGAACATTTTTCCATCTGAAACAGATGCTCAACTGCACACCACAAGTAACTTGTGGATTGAGGAACTTGCCCCAGGCCCCTTAGTGATTTTCCGGTCTGGCAGGTATTTAAGGCTCCTCTGGATTCAAGCCCCCTGCTTTAACCACCATCACCGAAGTTCTGGTATTTGCCAAAACAACACTGAGCATGTGGGATTGCACAGTCTTCTATGCATGTGTTTGGCAAAAGCAACAGGCCATTATCCTGAAAGTCTGATTTCCTACTTTGTAAAATTAACGTGGTGATGATACATTGATGGTCAAAAAATCAAATAATTAAAAAGTTCATTTGGAATAAAAACCACATTGACCTCACGCAAACAGCATTTTGGTTTTACATGTTGTTTATGAGCGGCTGGTGCCTTGCTCAAAGACACATGATCAAACCTTCCAGCACTCTGATCTCCAGCTGCCCCTTTCTGTTTGACAAATTGATACTGAATCAATATGACACTTTTTTTTCATAAATATCTCTACTGTAAAGGGGAAAATGCTGAGATTTTTGTTGTTGTCATATCAGCTGCATTTTTGTTTTTTTAACCAAAACTGGAGCAACTTTAACTTTTGTCACCGTACAAATTGAGACTGAGCTTCGTCCCTGGTTTTTGCTGTTTTTTACTCTGTAACATTCAGTCATAGATAGTCCAAATTATACTTTTTTGGAACCTGCTTGGTCCATGAACAGTTTTGTCAGTTTGCTTTAATGAGATGGAGAATATTGCATATAATCCAAGGTTGCTGGATCCAAACCCTGAACAGACATGTATGTTAAAGAGTCCTCGAGCAAGGCAGTGATGACCAGATTTGAACATGAGACAAACTTGAACGTTTGTGGTTGTGGATCGGGAGGTCTGGGCGGCTGTGCTTGAACTGCTGCCCCCGCAACCCGACTCCGGATAAAGCGGAAGAAAATGGATGTATGGATGGATGGACAAACTTGAACGGATCCAAATCATAATTTTAATTTGGTGAAATTTAACATTTATCTTTGAGTAAATCCAAAACGTTTGTGTAGCGTGCTGATTGGCCAGTTACTGACCTGTTTGGCATTACCGACCCAGAAGGTAACATGATGAAACCTGACGAACCTCCCTCTCTCATGCTGAAAGCAGAAAACAGAAACGGAATTCCAAATGAAAATATAACATTTTGAATGAAAGAAAGCTCAGTGAGGAACAAATAAATTTTAAATGGCTGAATAATATGTAGAAAAATTAAAATTCAGCAGCTTTGTCGTGTCACATTTAGGTGCCAAAAAGTCTTTTTTTTATCTTACCTTCTGGCCTTTATCTGTGTAGCTTGTCTAAAAAATAAGGAAAAAGAGTTAAACCATTATTACTTCAGACTGACCTGCAGTCATCAAATCTTAATCTTTTATTATTGGTTAGAGGAAGACTGAGGCCGTGTCATCTTACCATGCTGAGACTGGAGATATGCAGCAAAAGAAAGATCAAAATCCCAGTCTGGCCAAATACTGTGGAGATAAGTAGTGACCTGATAACCAGCTGTGATTGGTTCTTTGGGATCTACGCCCACCTGTCCGCCTTGGCCCTTCTTGGCCCTTCTGCTACACTTTAACTAAAGGGTTCACCGCCGTACGGACGGGGTCCATATCCATAACAGAAGTACGTGAAACAGGGACACATTAACCTCGGGTGCCACACACCACAGGGCCTTTAGTTCCACGAACTGAAACAATCACATGTGATGTTCAGAGAAATGAGGAGCTTTTATTTGTGACACATCAGAACATCAACATGTCAAATTAAATGTGCAATCAGAATGTGAAATAAAGAACTGGGAGTTCAAACACAGTAATACTTAAAAAAATAAAATAAAACTGAGACACAAATGCACATGCTTTTCTTTTTCACCCACCAGAGGGAGCAGGACTGTCTGCTGGAAACTTCTGCTTTAATTTGAAGGATTATTATTATTATTATTATTAGTAGTAGTAGTAGTAATAGTAATAATGGTATTGTAGTTGTTTGTTTTAATTTTTGTTTTACTTTCTACAAAAATCTAGGATTTTTTTTATCAGAGTCTGGTTAATTCAATCTGTACATGTCAGTTAAATCTTTGGGCACATAAAAAGCACATTTTTATTATTATTTAAAAAAAAAATTTAAAAAGTGGACACATTTTTCCCACATCTCGTCATACTGTCATGTTTCTTTCCTGATTTAATATTTCCATTTTTATGTAAATTAAATAATTTATGCACATTCAGGAGCCCCACTGTATTCTAGGTCAAAAGTCACACAGGATAATGTTATATTCATTCATTTTCAACAAATCCTTATTTATTCCTGTTAAGGGTAATGGGGCAGGGTGGGGGTGAGGGGCTGGAGCCTATCCCAGCAGTCATAGGGGGTGAGGTGAGGTACACCCTGGACAGGATGCCAGTTTACCACAAGGCCACATACAGACAAACATGTTCACACTCACACCTGGAGTGATCGACCTGCATGTCTTTGGAAGTGGAAGGCAGGGCTGAACTGGGACCAAAATTCGGCCCTGGACATTTTGTTTCAGACTGGCCCACCACTACAATCCGCGTGTAGATAATGTGTGCCAACTTACCCCCCCGCTGAAGTACATATAAAGACACAAGCCCTAACACTACCATACTGAACAATATCCCTATGACGCTGTGCGCGCTCTGATTGGCTGATTACTGGTTGTATATTTTCCCAATCTGGACCGGTTTCCACGACAACCGGTCCACAACACGTATTTTCGTTATAAATGAGGAAGCTAAAAACATGATTAGAAAAAAACAAAGTCGGACATGAATGTACTCCATAAATATCTAAACAGCATCTGAGAAAACACACAGATTGAAAGTTCACCAGCTAACAACTGGCCCATCTGTTATCAAGTTCTTCATGGAGGTGAAGCGAATAGGTCTTACTACGAGCCGTTAGCAGCTTTCATATTTGGGTGACTGTGTAAGTTTGCGTGTTTATATAATAGCCATATAATAAATGAATTATTAACCTCACTTGCTCAGTCTGTATGGGGATATCACACCTCCGTGTTGTCAGTACGGACCTCACTGACGTTCGGTCCGTACTGACAACACGGAGGTCCAATATCCCCGTACGGACCTCTCAGTCAGTTAATAATCCTTGAATATTCTGGAGCCTTGAATAAAATAAATGATGACTACACAGTATGTTGCAAGGGGTCCATCTTAGGTCCCTTGCTTTTCTCCCTTTTCTCCATCTGTGTACAACCCCAATTCCAATGAAGGGTGGGACGTTGTGTGAAATGTAAATAAAAACAGAATACAATGATTTGCAAATTCTCTTCAACCTATATTCAACTGAATACACCACAAACACAAGATATTTAATGTTCAAACTGATAGACGTTTTTGTTTTTGTGTAAATATTTGCTAATTTTGAAATGGATGCCTGCAACATGTTTCAAAAAAGCTGGGACAGTGGTAACAAAAGACTGGGAAAGTTGATGAATGCTCAAAGAACACCTGTTTGGAACATTCCACAGGTGAACAGGTTAATTGGAAACAGGTGAGTGTCATAATTGAGTATAAAAGGAGCATCCCTAAAAGACTCAGTCGTCAGCAAAGATGGGGTGAGGATCACCACTTTGTGAATAACTGCGTGAAAAAAATAGTCCAACAGTTTAAGAACAATGTTTCTCAATGTTCAACTGTGAGGAATTTAGGGATTCCATCATCTACAGTCCATAATATAATCAGAAGTTTCAAAGACTCTGGAGAACTTTCTACACGTAAGCGGCAAGGCCGAAAACCAACACTGAATGCCCGTGACCTTCGATCCCTCAGGCGGCACTGCATTAAAACTGACATCATTGTGTAAAGGATCTTACCGCGTGGGCTCAGGAACACTTCAGAAAACCATTATCAGTTAACACAGTTCGTCACTACATCTGCAAGTGCAAGTTAAAACTCTACCATGCAAAGTGAAAGTCATACATCAACAACATTCAGAAATGCTGCTGCCTTCTCTGGGCCCGAGCTCATTTGAAATGCACAGACGCTAAGTGGGCGTTGTGTCCTCCGGACAAAAGAGGAAAAAACCATCCAGATTGTTACCAGCGCAAAGATCAAAAGCCAGCATCTGTGATGGTATGGTGGTGTGTTAGTGCCCATGTCATGGGCAACTTACACATCTGTGATGGCACCATCAATGCTGAAAGGTACATCCAGGTTTTCGAGCAACACATGCTACATCCAAGCAACGTCTTTTTCAGGAACATCCCTGCTTATTTCAGCAAGACAATGCCAAGCCACATTCTGCACGTGTTACAACAGCGTGGCTTCATAGTAAAATAAAAAGTGAAACACGTTTCAAAAAAGCTGGGACAGTGGTATTTGCCCATTTCAAAATGAGCAAATATTTGCACAAAACAATAAAGTTTATCAGTTTGAACATTAAATATCTTGTCTTTGTGGTGTATTCAATTGAATATAGGTTGAAGAGGATTTGCAAATCATTGTATTCTGTTTTTATTTACATTCCCAACTTCACTGGAATTGGGGATGTATCATTTATTCTCTGGTTTTGTTTTCTGTTCATCATTTATTTTCTAGTTACTTATTTGTCTTTTTGCCACTTTGTTTTGTTTTTCATCAGTTCCATTCTAGTTTTGTCCAGCCTGCGTTTGTTTTCATCATGTAATCATTAGTTGTTTCACTTGTCTGTTTTGTTCTGAGCATATGTTGTATTATCTGTTAATTCTATTTTTGCCACCACTGAGTTCTAGTTTAGTCTTTGCTTTTAATTTTCTCATTGTTTGTCTTTCACTGTAGTCATTAGTTGTTTTTTCCCTTTATACTTTAGCCACATGGTGAGTTCTGTTCTTAGTTAAGTTTCTGCCTTTTATTTTCTGGGTCCTGTCACATGAGCACTTTATTCTGTGGTTGTCAGTTCTTTTTATCTCTGTCGGTTGTGGATGGTGTCACTTGCACTCAGTTGTTTTGTCTGTCATGCCCACCTGTTTTTCCTGTCTTGTATGGCCACGCCCTTTCCAGAACATTCCTCGCACCTGTTTCACATCATTCCATGATTACTCCCCCTGTATTTAAACCCTCACTGTCTCTCTGTCCCCTGCCAGTTTGTCAAACTCCTTTCACATCCTTGCATCCTTGCTTCCGTCCTATTTGCCTCGTTTTTGACCTTATTGTTTCCTCCGATCTCCGCCACGCCATGAACCTGACCCTTGTTTGTTGAACTATGAGTCCGCCTCTTGACTACCTGTACCGCCGCCCTGCTGACTGCTTCACTGTGTACTGTACCACTGCCTGTTTTTTGGATAAAGCCTTTTATTACCTCCTTACCTTTGCCTACGAGTCTGCATCGTGTGTCCTACTAGTACCTGTGCCATGCCACACCCAGCCATGACATAGGGTGTATAAAAAGTCTGTGGGCTACAGAGCTTTCTCTCATTGTGCACCTGTTTTGTGGAATGATCTCTCTATGGAGATAAAATAGTCTGATTCTGCAGAGACTTTCAAGTCCAGACTTAAGATTCATTTATTCTCCTTTTCGTATGGCTAGCATACTGGCTAGTATGTAACTATGCTTCCTATTCTTTTAAATTCATTTTATTAGTAACAGAAAAGGTCTCAGCCTTTACTTTATGTAAATTCTAGGTCTGTTAGTAAAGCTTAGGGCTAGCAGCCGACAATCACCATAGTATTTTCTCTGCTTTCCTATTGATTTACTGCTGATAAATTATACCTTAGGTATAGTTGTTTTTTCAACACGGACTGATTCTGCTCTTTTTCTCTCTATCCAAGGCACAGATAGCGGGGCGGCTACTAAAGACAGGGTGCCAGACTGATCGTTTGATGCCACGTGTTGTGTGGGCCGCTGAAGAGGAGGTACTGCTGGCCCACCACCAGAGGGCACCCTGCCTGAAGTGCGGGCTTCAGGCACGAGAGGGCGTCGGAGCAACCGGGAGTGACAGCCGTCACTCATCAACAAGCACCAGCTGTCAAACATCATCATCAACCACATCTCCATAAAAGCCGGGCAGCATCTTCACCTCACTGTTGTGAAAGTGTAGTGACACGGACCCACAACAGGTGGCGCAAATAAACGGCCAATAGATGAGCCAAAAAGTAACAATTTAATGTTGTGAAATGTGCACAACGAACATACAGACAATCTTAGAATATAATTACAGTCAATCCACAAAAGGTGACGTGTGGGCAGGCTCGAGGATAGAAGACGTCCGTCCTGAGAAGAGCCGGAACCACACGATTTCCGCTGCCACAGAACCTGGTGAATACTGGAGCCGCCAAGTCCCGAATTCCCAGGTGATCACCGTCCCCGACTGTCGGATCTGGTACTGCTGGCGAGAACAAAGACAGTCAAGTGTGGGTGTGTGTACACCCAGTAACAACAATGGTGGGAATGCCACCTCCACCTCTCACTCAATAAGTTGCAGCGATCCCTCAGAGGAAAAAGAGTGCCGTCTTGCACAGCCTCCACAAAAAGGACCGGTACTCCTGCAAACACTCACAATAAACTGTTTACAAAATACTACAAAAAGGCTGAGGATATTACCTCTAATGAAGTACGATATCTCGGCGATGAGGTGGAGATGTCGTCTGGGTTTTATGGAGTGCGATGATGTAGAATGCGTGACAGCTGTCAGGAATTAATGAGTGACAGCTGTCACTCCCGGCTGTGTCCGTGGCGGCAGCGCCCTCTCGTGCCTGAAGCCCGCACTTCAGGCAGGGCGCCCTTTGGTGGTGGTGGGCCAGCAGTACCTGCTGAGAAATCATCTACCGATCAGGTAAACACTCAGCCGTGGTTTTGGTGTCATACAATTTTCTGAACATTTGCAGACGTACCTGTTTGACTGGTCAGCAGCTGGAAGCTGGGAGGACACGACGTCTTCACTCCTCGGATAAGTAGTCCTTCAGGCGCTGCACGTTTTTGTTCCTGTGTGACTGTGATTGAGAGGTGGAGGTGTTTCCCACTCTTTCTGACTGTTTGCTGGGTGTTCACGCACCCACCATCACCTGTCTGTTCTTCCTGCCAGCAGTATCCGATCTGACAGCCGGAGGCAGTGGCCACCTGGGGACCCAGCGCTTGGTGGCTCTGGGGTGCTTCAGATCCGGTGGCAGTGGAAAGCGTGTGGGATCCGGCTCTCTTCTGGATGGGCGTCTTCTATCCTCGAGCCTGCCCACACGTCAAAGTGACTTATTGACTGTTGATCTCAATTGTGTTGTCTGTTGCTCTGTTGTGCACATTCACAACATTAAATTGTTATATTTTGGCTTATTCCATTGTCCCTGTTGTGGGTCTGTGTCCCTACACTTTCACAACAGGATTTCTCGGCCAGCGTCATGGATCCCGAGGGGCGTCAACCATCGATTGAACCGCCAATGGAAACACAGGGTGCACAGGCGTCGGCAGGAGGCGTGTTGAGTGAGCTGCAGCACATCTTAACCGCCTTCACTGCTCGGTTGGACTTAGTAACCGAGCAGAACGTTATACTCAATCGGAGGATGGAGGCTCTCACCGCCCAGGTGGAAGCGCGTACTCAGGGCGCTGCTGCAGCACCTCCTCCAGCTGACCGAGCACTAGATACAGACATTCCAGTGGTGATTCAATGACCCCCCCCCATCCCCTGAAGCATACATAAGCCCTCCAGAACCGTACGGAGGTTGTGTCGAGACGTGCGCGGACTTCTTAATGCAGTGTTCACTCATCTTTGCACAACGTCCCGTCATGTACGCGTCAGATGCCAGCTGGGTGGCATATGTCATTAATTTGCTTCGAGGAGAGGCATGCGCCTGGGCTACGGCGCTCTGGGAGCAAAATTCACGGCTCCTAACGACATATACTGGGTTTGTGAGGGAGTTTAAACATGTGTTTGATCATCCCAATAGAGGCGAAACCGCTTCGACCGTGCTGCTGTCAATGAGACAGGGACGTCGGAGTGCAGCCGAGTATGCAGTCGACTTCTGCATCGCTGCTGCGAGGTCCGGCTGGAATAACGTTGCACTTCGCGCCGCCTTCGTAAATGGACTGTCTCCGGTCCTGAAGGAGCACCTGCTGGCTAAGGATGAGCCGCGGGATTTTGACAGGCTTGTCGACCTGGTCATACGGTTAGACAGCCGGTTAGAAGAACACCGTCGGGAGCGGGGCGAAGGGCGTGGCCGGGCGCGAGCCGTCCCTCTTCCTTCCGGGTCCGAAAGGGTGCCGCCGTCCCCACGCTCCACAGTCGGAGAGCTCCGTGGAGCAATAGCTCCACCTGCTGACGAAGCTATGGACACGAGCAGGGCTAAAGTAAAATCACATGACAGACAACGGAGGCTGGCTCGCGGAGAATGTTTTTTCTGTGGCTCTAATGAGCACATACAAAGAAACTGCCCCAAGCGGTTAAACTTCAACGCCCGCCCTTAGAGACTGGGTTAAGGGTGGGCCATAACATCCACGCGGGGAGAGCCCGTAGATCCACATGCATCCCAGTGACGATCCTTTGTGGGGATCTTACCCTTCACGCTCCAGCACTGGTGTACATGGGGTCTGAAGGGAATCTGCTGGACAGCAGATGGGCCAGGGAGGTAGGGCTCCCTCTAGTGGCTCTACCTTCCCCATTGAAGGTACGGGCACTAGATGGCACCCTTCTCCCATTAATCACACACCAGACACCACCTGTGACTTTGGTGGTGTCTGGAAATCACAGGGAGGAGATTGTGTTCTATGTAAAACCTTCTACCTCCCGAGTGATTTTGGGATTTCCATGGATGTTAAAGCACAATCCCCGGATTGATTGGCCGTCTGGGGTAGTGACGCAGTGGAGCGACACCTGCCACCGGGAATGTTTAGGATCCTTGGTTCCACCCAGTGTGACAGCTAATGAGGAGGTTAAAGTCCCCCCCAATCTGTCGGCGGTGCCAGAGGAGTACCATGATCTTGCTGACGTCTTCAGCAAAGATCTGGCACTCACTCTTCCCCCGCACTGTCCGTATGATTGTGCCATTGATTTGATCCCAGGCGCTGAGTACCCGTCCAGCAGGTTGTACAACCTCTCTTGTCCTGAGCGCGAATCAATGGAGACCTACATCCGGGACTCCTTAGCTGCCGGGTTGATCTGGAACTCCACCTCCCTGATGGGTGCAGGTTTCTTTTTCGTGGGCAAAAAGGACGGCGGACTCCGTCCATGCATAGACTACAGAGGGCTGAACGAAGTCACGGTTCGCAATCGATACCCGCTGTCTCTGCTAGATTCTGTGTTCACGCCCTTGCATGGAGCCCAAATCTTCACCAAACTAGATCTTAGGAATGCGTATCACCTGGTTCGGATCCGGAAGGGAGACGAGTGGAAGACGGCATTTAACACCCCGTTAGGTCACTTTGAGTACCTGGTCATGCCGTTGAGCCTCACCAATGCGCCCGCGACGTTCCAGGCATTGGTTAATGATGTCTTGCGGGACTTCCTGCACCGGTTCGTCTTCGTATATCTGGACGACATCCTCATCTTCTCCCCGGATCCTGAGACTCATGTGCAGCATGTACGTCAGGTCCTGCAGCGGTTGTTGGAGAACCGGCTGTTTGTGAAGGGCGAGAAGTGCGAGTTCCACCGTACTTCTTTGTCCTTCCTGGGGTTCATCATCTCCACCAACTCTGTCGCACCCGATCTGGCCAAGGTAGCGGCGATGAGAGATTGGCCCCAACCGACAAGCCGTAGGAAGCTGCAACAGTTCCTCGGCTTTGCAAATTTCTACAGGAGGTTTATTAAGGGTTATAGCCAGGTAGTTAGCCCCCTGACGGCCCTGACCTCCATTAAAGTCCCCTTCACCTGGTCGGATCGGTGCGAAGCCGCGTTTAAGGAGTTGAAACGTCGGTTCTCGTCTGCACCCGTTCTGGTGCAGCCCGATCCCAATCGCCAGTTTGTTGTCGAAGTGGATGCCTCTGACTCAGGGATAGGAGCTGTGTTGTCCCAGAGTGGAGAGTCCGATAAGGTTCTCCATCCTTGTGCCTATTTTTCCCGTAGGTTGACCCCGGCAGAGCGGAACTACGACGTCGGCAATCGGGAACTCCTAGCGGTGAAAGAGGCTCTTGAGGAGTGGGGACACCTGTTGGAGGGAGCTACCGTGCCCTTAACGGTTTTCACGGACCATCAGAACCTGGAGTACATCCGGACTGCGAAGCGTCTGAACACCAGGCAAGCCCGCTGGTCACTGTTCTTCGGGCGTTTTGACTTCCGGATCACCAACCGCCCCGGGACCAAAAACCAGCGATCTGACGCCCTGTCCTGGGTCCACGAAGAGGAAGTCAAGGTCGAGCTGTCAGATCCACCGGAACCCATCATCCCCGAGTCCACTATCGTGGCAGCCCTCACCTGGGACGTGGAGAAGACCGTCCGGGAGGCCCTGGAACGGAACCCGGACCCGGGGACCGGCCCAAAGAACAGACTTTACGTCCCACCAGAAGCCAGAGCTGCAGTCCTGGACTTCTGTCACGGGTCCAAGCTCTCCTGTCATCCTGGGGTGCGAAGAACCGTGACAGTGGTCCGGCAGCGCTTCTGGTGGGCATCTATGGAAGCCGACGTCCGGGAGTACATCCAGGCCTGCACCACCTGTGCCAGGGGAAAGGCAGACCACCAACGGGCACGAGACTTCTCCAGCCGTTCCCTGTGCCCCACTGCCCCTGGTCCCACATCGGCCTGGACTTCGTCACGGGCCTCCCGCTGTCCCAGGGCATGACCACCATCTTCACGATAGTGGACCGGTTCTCCAAGGCGGCCCACTTCGTGGGCCACGTCGTACGTCTGCATGGGATTCCATCCGACGTCATCTCTGACTGTGGTCCCCAGTTCTCCTCGCAAGTCTGGAGGAGTTTCTGTAGGGAACTGGGGGCCACCGTGAGCCTCTTGTCCGGGTACCATCCCCAGACTAATGGACAGGTAGAGCGGGCCAACCAGGAATTGGAACAGGCCCTTCGCTGCGTGACCTCAGCGCACCCGACGGCCTGGAGCAACCATCTGGCCTGGACTGAGTACGCACACAACAGCCAGGTTTCATCTGCCACCGGCCTCTCCTTGTTTGAAGTATGTTTGGGGTACCAGCCCCCATTGTTTCCACTTGTGGAGGGAGAGGTCGGGGTGCCCTCCGTCCAGGCCCATCTGAGGAGGTGCCGTCGGGTGTGGCACACTGCCCTCTCTGCCCTGCTCAAATCCCGGACGAGGGCCAAGGCCCATGCAGACCGCCGTCATTCCCTGGCCCCTGCATACCAGCCCGGGCAGGAGGTTTGGCTGTCAACAAAAGACATCCCATTACAAGTGAAATCCCAGAAACTGAAAGACCGTTACATTGGCCCATTTTCAATCCTCAAGGTCCTCAGCCCGGCCGCAGTGAAGCTGAAGCTGCCAGCTTCACTGCGGATTCACCCAGTTTTCCACGTCTCCCAGATCAAGCCTTGCCACACCTCTTCCCTCTGTACTCCCGGACCGGCGCCGCCTCCTGTCTGGATCATCGATGGGGAGCAGGCCTGGACAGTGCGTCGGCTCCTGGACGTCCGTCGACGGGGCCGGGGTTTCCAGTATCTGGTGGACTGGGAGGGTTATGGACCCGAAGAACGCTCCTGGGTGAAGAGGAGCTTCATCCTGGACCCGGCCCTCCTGGCCGACTTCTACACCTGTCACTCGGACAAGCCTGGTGGGGCGCCAGGAGGTGCCCGTTGAGGGGGGGGTCCTGTTGTGTGGGCCGCTGAAGAGGAGGTACTGCTGGCCCACCACCAGAGGGCGCCCTGCCTGAGGTGCGGGCTTCAGGCACGAGAGGGCGCCGGAGCAACCGGGAGTGACAGCCGTCACTCATCAACAAGCACCAGCTGTCACTTATCATCATCAACCACATCTCCATAAAAGCCGGGCAGCATCTTCACCTCACTGCCGAGAAATCATCTACCGATCAGGTAAACACTCAGCCGTGGTTTTGGTGTCATACAATTTTCTGAACATTTGCAGACGTACCTGTTTGACTGGTCAGCAGCTGGAAGCTGGGAGGAGACGACGTCTTCGCTCCTCGGATAAGTAGTTCTTCAGGTGCTGCACGTTTTTGTTCCTGTGTGACTGTGATTGAGAGGTGGAGGTGTTTCCCACCCTTTCTGACTGTTTGCTGGGTGTTCACGCACCCACCATCACCTGTCTGTTCTTCCTGCCAGCAGTACCCGATCTAACAGCCGGAGGCAGTGGCCACCTGGGGACCCAGCGCTTGGTGGCTCTGGGGTGCTTCAGATCCGGTGGCAGTGGAAAGCGTGTGGGATCTGGCTCTCTTCTGGACAGGCGTCTTCTATCCTCGAGCCTGCCCACACGTCACCGTGACTTATTGACTGTTGATCTCAATTGTGTTGTCTGTTGGTCTGTTGTGCACATTCACAACATTAAATTGTTATATTTTGGCTTATTCCATTGTCCGTTCATTTGCGCCCCCTGTTGTGGGTCCGTGTCCCTACACTTTCACAACACCATGCCTGAAGCTTGTGCCGCACACTGCAGTCTGCATTTGGAACGGACATTGCAGTGGAAACAGGCTCACTGATGGCATGAGGACTGCTGGATGACCCCTGCCTGTGCCTTTGTTATTACGTCATGTTGTTTGGATTTCCTGTTTTCTATTTCTTCTGCTCTGTAAAACTTTGTACAAACGTTGTAACTGTTTGAATGGGTGAAGCAGTGGGTCAACCCTCTGAGTCTGGTCTGCTTGAGGTTTCTTCCTCAGTATCATCAGAGGGAGGTTTTCCTCACCACTGTCACCTGTGTACTTGCTCTAGGGGTTGGTCAGGTTAGATCTTGCTTGTGTCCCTTGTGCGCCTTGAGGCAGCTTTGTTGTAATTTGATGCTACAGTGGTCCCTCGTTTATCGCGGGAGTTACGTTCTAAAAATAGCCCGCGATAGGTGGAATCTGCGAAGTAGTCAGTGTTATTTCTTACAATTATTATAGATGTGTTAAGGCTGTAAAACCCCTCACTACACACTTTATACACTTTTCTCAAACAGGCATTAACATTTTCTCACTTTTCTCTCCTGTGTAAACACTCTCAAAGTTCAAACCTTAGTAGAAAAATAAGTATTATAGAATGAAACCAAAGATCAAAACCTGTCTTCAGGCCCAAACATTTGTTTGAGAAATAAAAATAGAAGGTTTTCCTATTAATAATTATGATGGCTTTTAGAACTAACGTATTTAATTTTAACGATCAACCTACGAGGTTGGACACATAAGAAATTATTAATAGTGACTGACCAGTATTTCACAGTTCCACTGACCACGCCTCTACGTCGTGGCGCCGCTGCGCTGTTGTGTCTTTTCCACTGAGTCAAACCTCGGTGCAGGTGTCTTTTTCCGAGTGAAGAACACAGTTATGGGTAGTTGATGGCGCTCTTTTTTCTTCTGGGCGAGAAGATTCTTATAAACAGACACACGCAGAACACAATGCGCGTGCTGTTTCTTCGCTCACTGCCTCCGGTGTTACCGTTGCAGGACGGATGCGGGATCCGCAAAGAATCCAAGTCATTAAAAAGACACAAACTTCTCTCAGTGGCCACGGAGCTCTGCGGCTACGGTTACCGAGACCATGCAATGATGCGGATTTTTCCGCAAGAATTCTATCCTTGCGGGCTGCTGGAGTGCTCTGCATCAAAACAGCGAGTGTAGTCTCTGGACCTGTTGCCAGATTTTGGCGGCAACTCCACACAGCAGACAGTAGGGCGGTGTGAGTGGCCCGCTGCAGCGTTTACCGAGCCCGCAGACTCGGTAAGCGCATCGGAGGCAGTGAGAGCAATTGTGGTGATACCGACCGGCCCGCCTGATGAGGACGCAGAACACAATGCACTGTAAAAAAAAAAAAAAAGAAGCACGCAAAATTGCACAAAAAAAACAACAAAAATCCGCGAAACTGCGAGGCCGCAAAAGGTGAAACGCCATATAGCGAGGGACCACCGTATATAAAATTAAATAAATTGAAAACTTGGTCTTAAGAAGGATGCTGTAGAAAGGATTTAAGATTTAAGGGTGTTTATTTGTCACTCACTCACTACAGGCAGTGAAACTGTCATGGCACTGGGCAGGCTGGCAGCAAGGTACTGTAGGTGACATCACACAAATAGAGAGTCCTGTGACAGACAGACAACAAAAGATGTATGCATTATTTAAGTGATTACCGAGCAATATCCATGCAAGTTGTCAAATCCTGACTAAAATACATCAATCAATCAATCAATTTTTTTTATATAGCGCCAAATCACAACAAACAGTTGCCCCAAGGTGCTTTATATTGTAAGGCAAGGCCATACAATAATTATGTAAAACCCCAACGGTCAAAACGACCCCCTGTGAGCAAGCACTTGGCTACAGTGGGAAGGAAAAACTCCCTTTTAACAGGAAGAAACCTCCAGCAGAACCAGGCTCAGGGAGGGGCAGTCTTCTGCTGGGACTGGTTGGGGCTGAGGGAGAGAACCAAGAAAAAGACATGCTGTGGAGGGGAGCAGAGATCAATCACTAATGATTAAATGCAGAGTGGTGCATACAGAGCAAAAAGAGAAAGAAACAGTGCATCATGGGAACCCCCCAGCAGTCTACGTCTATAGCAGCATAACTAAGGGATGGTTCAGGGTCACCTGATCCAGCCCTAACTAGAAGCTTTAGCAAAAAGGAAGTTTTAAGCCTAATCTTAAAAGTAGAAGAGGGTGTCTGTCTCCCTGATCCGAATTGGGAGCTGGTTCCACAGGAGAGGAGCCTGAAAGCTGAAGGCTCTGCCTCCCATTCTACTCTTACAAACCCTAGGAACTACAAGTAAGCCTGCAGTCTGAGAGCGAAGCGCTCTATTGGGGTGATATGGTACTACGAGGTCCCTAAGATAAGATGGGACCTGATTATTCAAAACCTTATAAGTAAGAAGAAGAATGTTAAAGTCTATTCTAGAATTAACAGGAAGCCAATGAAGAGAGGCCAATATGGGTGAGATATGCTCTCCTTCTAGTCCCCGTCAGTACTCTAGCTGCAGCATTTTGAATTAACTGAAGGCTTTTTAGGGAACTTTTAGGACAACCTGATAATAATGAATTACAATAGTCCAGCCTAGAGGAAATAAATGCATGAATTAGTTTTTCAGCATCACTCTGAGACAAGACCTTTCTAATTTTAGAGATATTGCACAAATGCAAAAAAGCAGTCCTACATATTTGTTTAATATGCGCTTTGAATGACATATCCTGATCAAAAATGACTCCAAGATTTCTCACAGTATTACTAGAGGTCAGGGTAATGCCATCCAGAGTAAGGATCTGGTTAGACACCATGTTTCTAAGATTTGTGGGGCCAAGTACAATAACTTCAGTTTTATCTGAGTTTAAAAGCAGGAAATTAGAGGTCATCCATGTCTTTATGTCTGTAAGACAATCCTGCAGTTTAGCTAATTGGTGTGTGTCCTCTGGCTTCATGGATAGATAAAGCTGGGTATCATCTGCGTAACAATGAAAATTTAAGCAATACCGTCTAATAATACTGCCTAAGGGAAGCATGTATAAAGTGAATAAAATTGGTCCTAGCACAGAACCTTGTGGAACTCCATAATTAACTTTAGTCTGTGAAGAAGATTCCCCATTTACATGAACAAATTGAATCATATTAGCCAAATATGATTCAAACCACCGCAGTGCAGTGCCTTTAATACCTACGGCATGCTCTAATCTCTGTAATAAAATTTTATGGTCAACAGTATCAAAAGCAGCACTGAGGTCTAACAGAACAAGCACAGAGATGAGTCCACTGTCCGAGGCCATAAGAAGATCATTTGTAACCTTCACTAATGCTGTTTCTGTACTATGATGAATTCTAAAACCTGACTGAAACTCTTCAATTAGACCAATAGGGCTTCCTTGAGCAGCCTGGTAGGAATGGGGTCTAATAGACATGTTGATGGTTTGGATGAAGTAACTAATGAAAATAACTCAGACAGAACAATCGGAGAGAAAGAGTCTAACCAAATACCGGCATCACTGAAAGCAGCCAAAGATAACGATACGTCTTTGGGATGGTTATGAGTAATTTTTCTCTAATAGTTAAAATTTTGTTAGCAAAGAAAGTCATGAAGTCATTACTAGTTAAAGTTAATGGATACTCAGCTCATAGAGCTCTGACTCTTTGTCAGCCTGGCTACAGTGCTGAAAAGAAACCTGGGGTTGTTCTTATTTTCTTCAATTAGTGATGAATAGAAAGATGTCCTAGCTTTATGGAGGGCTTTTTTTATAGAGCAACAGACTCTTTTTCCAGGCTAAGTGAAGATCTTAAGATAGCAAATAAAACTGGTTTTTGGGACTTCCAATTTGGATGGACAAGACTAAGAGTCAAGCTTTCAAATGAATTAAAGCTCTGTCTGGGTTTTTGATTAATTAATAAGCTGGAATGGAAGATTGCTGCTAATCCTCCGCCCCGGCCCGTGCTACGAGCATTCTGACAGTTAGTGTGACTCGGGGGTGTTGACTCATTTAAACTAACATATTCATCCTGCTGTAACCAGGTTTCTGTAAGGCAGAATAAATCAATATGTTGATCAATTATTATATCATTTACCAACAGGGACTTAGAAGAGAGAGACCTAATGTTTAATAGACCACATTTAACTGTTTTAGTCTGTGGTGCAGTTGAAGGTGCTATATTATTTTTTTCTTTTTGAATTTTTATGCTTAAATAGATTTTTACTGGTTATTGGTGGTCTTGGAGCAGGCACCGTCTCTACGGGGATGGGGTAATGAGGGGATGGCAGGGGGAGAGAAGCTGCAGAGAGGTGTGTAAGACTACAACTCTGCTTCCTGGATAGTCACGGTTTGGAGGATTTAAGAAAATTGGCCAGATTTCTAGAAATGAGAGCTGCTCCATCCAAAGTGGGATGGATGCCGTCTCTCCTAACAAGACCAGGTTTTCCCCAGAAGCTTTGCCAATTATCTATGAAGCCCACCTCATTTTTTGGACACCACTCAAGCAGCCAGCAATTCAAGGAGAACATGCGGCTAAACATGTCACTCCCGGTCTGATTGGGGAGGGGCCCAGAGACAATAGACAATGTGTAATAGACAGCCAAAAAAAGAGGAAAGTAAGTGTATTGCTCTTACAAGGAGGATGCAGCTAAAGCACATCAGGACACTGAGCAAGGAAGACAACTGTACGTCCCTCACAAAGCACACACTGGATGGAACAAATATAAAGCTCTCCTCAGCCCTGTGAAAGACAGACACCATTATTAAATTGATTACAAATTGTAAATTAACAACCCAGCAGTGTGGAATACGTTTGAGCAAGATTACATGCATAAAAATGACACTGGATGCAATCAGAACTTTGGCTAGTTGCCTTAAGTATGGAAAACAACAGTATAAATAATGATCTGAACAATGGACAAACATTTTTTACAGCTCAACATAACGTATAGACAATAAAGCATGACAAAAGCAGAAATACTTGTAATTTGTTTACTGCATCGTGAGTAATATGTATGCAGGTGTTTTATACTGTTTGTAACAGTAGTTCATCAGTGTTTTATTAGTTTTAACTGAATAATGTAAAATTGTTGAAAGGACAATAAATATAAGCACTGCCTGAAAAAAAAGTAAAGCAAACAAATTTGATACATTGTTTGATCAATGTCCTTCATGAACAAAGTGGACTCTGGGTGTGTTGGTGCCTGCTGACACTTTAAACACTTTAACTCTGGTGACCTGATTTGGGGGATTCCATTTTAGGTATAAATGATCAAAAGTTGTGAAAACATCAGATCTACATGCTCAAATCACATCACATTGCAACATGGGAGTTGTAAGCTTGTAAATCTGCAATTATGTGTGGCATCCTCTGATGAATGGATAACTTAGTGGTTAAGTGGTTATTAATAAAATCAACTAATCAATTGATCAGGATATGAATGTGGTATTGTTTTCCAATACTTTAGATCACTAAATTTAGTTGTAACACACCACACTATGCCGTTTGCTATGAGGTGAGTACATACATGCCTGATTTGAAGTTATGAAAACGTAATGTGCAAGCAGAAAGGGGTGGGGAGGTGGGGGCATTTTCATTTATATGAAAGTCTAAACATTTATATCAATGAGTGATGCACACCAGCAAAAGGAGCGGGCAGGTCAACCCTAATTTCTCCGCTCAGCAAGTTCTTGGTGGTCCACACAGTGTCGGGCTTCAGCGGGTCTTCCTCTCCCCACCACGTCTGCAACGCTACAGTCTTTGAAGCACTGTGCTTGGTAGCAAGTTAGCAGCTAAGCTAGCACAGCAAATTAACAGTTCAGTACATACACAGAAACGTGTGACAGCCTGTTCGAGCAAGCATACTGCTGCCACCAATGTAACTGAGCCGATGAGGGTTTGTTGCAGGCATGTTGAGCATTAAAACACGGGACAACCGAAAACCGTCCAAATGCAGCAAAATGGCTGGCTACTTTATTACATGCCCCCGCAATAACCACACACATGCACAGGCAGGGGCACATCAGCTGGCACCTCCCATCCTGTGGTAACCAGTGATGCCAGTAGTAACGCGTTACTCTAACAACTTTTTTTTTAGTAACGAGTAATCTAATGCGTTAATCTTTCCAAATCAGTAATCAGATTAAAGTTACTTCTCCAAGTCACTGTGCGTTACTATTATTTTTGCATTGTGGGTCGATAGCAGCATTAAACTTGGTCCGTGGGCAGGAGGTCGGGGTTCGACTGAACTGCCCACTTTAAGCGAGCTGTGAGCTTTTCATCCACGGTTTTCTGCAGCAGCTACGACTCATCCTCACCTCTTAAAGCACGGTGACAACAGCACACCTGCACTGAGCTTTACAAAGACATTTTTATGCTTTTTTTTCTCCTTTATTTAGAATTCTGAGCTGCGCCGCTGTATCTGCTCGCTAAAAAGAGCTGATCCTCTGCAACGCGTCAACCAACAACTAACACTATTTTCCCACTCAAATGCACCTAAACGCTCTTTCTGAGGAGCACATGATGTGAAAACGCAACAAAACTTTCTTACCTGTAAATCTGGCCATGTTTTCTGCATAAATAAATGTTATCCATTCTTTGTGCTCAAACACCAAAGCAGGGACGAATCCAGATGGAATGGGGGCGTGGGGCAAGGATGTGCCCCCCCCCCCCCCCCCACAACCAAGGTTGGGTAAGATTACTTTGAAAGAATACATGTGGATTACATGTATGTATGTACATACATTTGGATTACTTGTAATCTGATTACTTTTGGATTACATTTCAAAGTAATTCTACCCAACCCTGCCCACAACACCGCTAGATTAAAGGTCCAGTTTTGAAAACTTTTTTTTACTACAACTACTAATAGTACTTATAATAATGATAATTTCGACAAGTAAAATGTTTAGAGAGAATTTAAATGTTAGAAAAATGTTAGAAAGAATTTAATAGTTACATTTATAAACAATGTAGGTTAGAAATTGCAAGTTTTACTGTTACAGTGCTGTCAACAGTTAAATATGAGGTCAAGAAAGAGGTCTTTATTTTACTTTTTATAAAACAAGTATTTATTTTCATTCAAGTCAAGAAAAGGTGACTATAAAGTGAGTTTTGGCAAAACAAGTATCATTGTCATGTTGAGGTGACAGAGGGTTGTTGCATTGTAATCTAACTTAGTAACTTTACAATTGAGTAATCAGTAAAGTAACTAAGTTACTTTTTCAAGGAGTAATCAGTAATCGGTAAATGGATTACTTTTTCAAAGTAACTGTGGCAACACTGGTGGTAACACAGTCATTCCAAAATTAAACCCCCATACAACAATGATAAATAACAGGAAAGCATAAGAAAGTCTGTTACATTACTATAAAAAACAAAACAAACAAACAAAAAAACAACAACAACAACAACAACAAAAAAGGGCAGCCATCAGCCCATTTGTTGATCAGCCCACCGGGAAAAATCCTGGTACTCTCAACAGCCAATCCACCTCTGGTGGGAGGAAGATGGAACAACCTATGAGAACCAACGCAAACTCTTAGTGCAGCAGATAAGTATGACTTTTGGCCAGAATTGTTCACTTGGCATCAGAACAAGCATCAGATTTGGCATGAATGTTCTTCATAAATCAGAAAAAAGTGCTGGCCACTTGAAAATCCAATATGGCGGACAGGTAGGGGTCAATGAAGAATTACACAGGGGTCAACATTTAAAAATGCTCCAATCATATTGAAAAGTATAACACATTAGTTGTCTGATCATAAATATTCCAAAAAGGTATAGTTTGGACAATCTATGACTGAATGTTATGGAGTTATGGTGTAAAAACAGCAAAAATGGTGACAAAAGTAAATTTCAGTTTGTACAGGGGTCAAAAGTTAAAGTTGATCCAATTTTTGTAAAATGTGATGGAAATGCTGCAGCTTGCAGGTTTTCATTCCACAGCAGCTGCTTTCACTACTTGGGCCTCCTCCAGACGGAGGAAATGAAAGCCTGCGGACTGTCGTTCTGCTGGAGGTTTCTTCCTGTTAAAAGGGAGTTTTTCCTTCCCACTGTCGCCAAGTGCTTGCTCACAGGGGGTCGTTTTGACAGTTGGGGTTTTTCTGTCATTATTGTATGGCTTTGGCTTGCAATATGAAGCGCCTTGGGGCAACTGTTTGTTGTGATTTGGTGCTATATAAATGAAATTGATTTGATTTGATTTGTCGTCTGTCTGCAGCACAAACTTGCGTAGTGGTTGAGTGTCTGGTCTGAATGAAAATGTGGACGGCTGCTAATTCTTAGTACAAACATCTGATTTTGTTCTCTTTGATGTAAACTCCAGCAGCTGTAGTTGCTGCAGACTTTTTGTAACTGAGATGAAAACAAACAAAAAAACAAACAAACAAGAAAACAACCCCCCCCCCCCCACCCCCCCCCGAATATTTTAGGAGTAAGTAACATGTTTTCAACTAGTTTGTAAAGCATTATATTATTTCTCATATTCTTATGCTGTATTATGTGTTCTATTCTGACATCGGGGTGAATGTGAGGCATTGTTGTAAAGCGCTGTGAGCATCTGATACAGATGGAAAGCGCTATATAACTGCAGTCCATTTACCATTTGTACCATTTGCCAAAGTACAGAAACAGTAAAATTTTTATTTATTTATTTTTTACAATAAGTACAACAAATTTATGCGAAAGGACAGGAAGACATTGCACAAGATGCTTGATAGGCCTCCAGCTACCCCAGGTCATGTAAATGGAATAAGAGGGTATAGAAAACAAATGAATTAACTCTGAAAATGTTGGAAAGATAATATAGGAAAACCTAGCTCAAAATGTTGAGCAGAGATAAAAGGAAATATGTGGGTAAAGCCATAAGGCAAAGCTAACGGAAACCTGTCATACTGTGTTAAAGATCAAATATTAAGATGTCAATAAGGCAAGAATGTTAGAGAAGTCAACAAAATGTAATTTCACAGTTGGAGATTAAAGATTTTAATATCACAAAGCAAGCATACACTCACTCACTCACTCATCTTCAACCGCTTACTCCAATTAAAAGTCAGGAGGTTTTGGAGCCTACCCCAGCAATCCATAGGGCGTTAGGCGGGGTACACCCTGGACAGGACGCCAGTCTGTGGCAAGGCACAAAACAAGTATATGGTAAAAAAAAGAAAAAAATTAAAGGAAAATATAAATTACAATATTGAAATCTGTTGTCTGTCTCACACATCCTTTTCTTTGTCTCTTATTGCATTTTATTTTTCTTGCACATTTCATTACTATGAATTATTCAGTGTTCAGTGCATATTTATACATACCATACAGAGAGAGCGCAGCTCAAACCGAGGTCATATTCCTTGTATTCTGTGGATACTTGGCGAATAAAAGCTATTCTGTTTCTGACAAGGCAAGGCATTTTGACATGTCCCAAGCCAAAAATTGATAGGAATAAAAATAAATTTCTAACGCTATGCTATATATATATATATATACAATTATCATAATGCAAAACAAAGTTCAGAAGATCAAAGGTAAACATATCACATTTTGTTAAACACAGAACATTTTTAACGTCATAATACAAAAATCATCAAGACATCAGAGGAAAACCTGTCTCAGAAAATTAAGGAAATTGATTAAAATATTTTTTTTTGAAAAAGATTAAGATGACCATCAAAATTTACATTTCGTCAGAATCTGTCCGCTACATAATCAGAATAACAGATCGACATGATCACATACAAATTATACAGCAAACCAAAGAAAGACAAAAAACAAAATGTCAAACAGAACAAATCATTTAAAACTTAGTTACTGTGACGTTAAGCTGCGCACATGTTTAACAGTTTTTTGTTGTTTTTTGGGCTGTGGCTCTTAACATAGGCGCACAGGCTCTGGTCAGTTTGTGCCGCGCTGTGATTTTCTATTGGTGCGCCTCAGACCGCTCCTGACTGCTGATTGGCTGTAGTGTGGGCGTGTGTTCGTTACTAGCTTCACTATCGCTAATCGTCATTGGGCGGGGAAAATCCTTCGCTGCTATTGGCCTACAGCGTTCATCTTCCTTTCTGTCGATTGGCTGGCGCTGTTGTCATCAAACTGGAATGCGGAAGTTGCGGAAGTCTACTGTCTACTGAGTCACCGTTGTGTCAGCTGATTCTTTCTGAGTGAGTAAGTCGATTAAAAAAATTTTTTTTCTCTATGTGGAGCACCATTTTCATAATTATTAGCTTGTGGCTGACGTGAGTTGGCTGTTACATCCTTTTGTCTGTAGTTTTTTTTTTTTACAGGATAACGAATGTTTCCCGCCAGCTGCTAGTGTAATGTAGCCTGGAGTTAGCACGATGCTAACGTGTACAAACATGCACAAACGATTTGCTTGGTGCACGTAAACACAAACTTACAGACGAGCTTTAAACTTTCATTGTATTTCTAATCTTCCACAGTTGGTCTTTGATTGGAGCCGCACGGAACAGTGTTTTCTTGTAACTCTAACACATTTTTTGAGAAACTTGACTTAATGTCAAAATGAAACTAAATAGGTTCTTTTCACCGGAAACATGAACCGATGTTTCCACAAATCAGTGTTTTCTTAATTGGATAATTGGTTTGACAGTAAATTTCTCATTGATAATTGTCAAGTATTTTGCCTCGTTACGTTTAACATGACTTGATAAGTCCAGAGAGGTGAAAGGGTGAATGAAAAAGAGCTGTTCGTTATCACTTTTAAAAATGTTACAGATGGTTACCCAGTTCCGGATCACCTTTTTTAAAGTCCCGCTATACGGAGCCACAATGCAACTGAATGTCCTTTAATTGTGTATTGATGTATTGGGTATTCGGGTGTTATTTAGCTGAAGAAGTCCGGATGGTGTAGCTCTTCTACTTAAAGTGTGAAGCCACATTATGTGTGGTGCAAATATTTGCCAGAAATGGATCACTTTGCCCGGTTCTGGTTCACGACACTCTGTGTCACTTTGGGTTCATTCCTGGCATGTGGCTGGAGCCCTTCTAATGGAGAATGATACACACTGTGCCAGAGAATGTGTTTTGAACACAAAATGATATAAATTATACTTATTAAATGAGAATTTACTTAGTTTTGAAAGGCACTGTTACGTTTTTACGAGCAAAAAAAAAATGAAGTGTGGAGGTGAGATTTCTCCAGAATTAAAAAGTAAAAGCCCCCACATTCATGCCCATTCGTGATGTTGAGATGACCCCCAAAGTCCACATGACCCACAAGTACTGAAACGAGGTTGCTGCTTCAGTGATCCACAACCAGCAAATTTTCACATCAGAGATAAATGTGTGCAGCAATTAAACAGCAAGATATAACACACTGACATTTTCTACCCAAGTAAGTATTTTCCCACTCTAGAACCAATGACACTGAATGGCTAACTCACTTTTGCTACATTTTAGAGAGCGTTACTTTCAAACTTGCAGGAATGAGTGAGTGAGTAAAAGCGAGCACACTGCAGACACCAGATGTTTTGATTCCTCTGCTGATCACAAGGATGGCTAGATCCGGTCGAGCTTGTGGTCGTTTGTAGACAAAACATCAGTCTTCCATTGCTACCAAGTATTAGCTTATTCGTGCTGATTACGAGAAACGACAGCGCAAATACTACAGCAGTGAAGCGGAACTGGGCAAGTGACTGTACTTTTTCTCATATTTGTCACTCATTCATTCATTCATTCAAAACCATATTCTGCTAGTACCAGTTAGGAAATTTTTAACCAGGCTAAAACACAGGTGTCAAACCTGTAAGCCAGGGATTTAATAAAGTCTTTCAGGGTCCTATCATCCCCTGGGCTCGGAGGGGTTCCAGTTTGACTAGCCCAACAACCAGCCTGAATTAGGTCATGCACCTGTCTCTCTCTCCTAGCCTGTGATTGGTTGGCGGCTGAGATGCTGACGTCAGCATTGGCAGTCTCACTTTGGTCAAGTTTGGGGGTGTGGCGCGAGCGTTGCTCTCCTATTGATTGTTTGCAAAAGGAATTCCTGACCTCATTTTTCAAACTTTCCTCAACAAAGGAATGCAACCGCATACTTAGTTTTCCGATGAAACTGCATGATCTTCTGAAGTAATGCACAGCAAACATACCGTCAGCCTCAACAATCGCACCATATTCATTATCACACATCACGTGACCAGAGCCAGGTCAAGCAGGTGTCAGGTCACTAGGAGTGGAAACTCCGACTCCTAAATGGTGGCCAGTATCCAGCCCAATTCAGGCCGGTTGTCGGGCTACAGTTCGACTTGCCCATTGTAAACAATGAACATGGCGTCACCACTTGTCATGCACAAGGAAAATAAATAAATTTAGATCCTTAATCTCCTAGTTGCTCCCAGTGTGTAGTGAGCGTCTTGCATGGTAGTGCCCTGACATCGGTGTTTGCGTGAATGGGTGAATGTGAGGCGTAATTATAATCCAGTTTGAGCTTCTGATGCAGATTCAAAACACTATATGAATGCAGTCTATTTAAAAAAATGCAAACCAGTATGGAATGCGGTCACTGAATGCATTCAAACTCAAGTTAATGCTTATGTAGGTTATTTTGATTTATTCATCTTTTTTAATCAGATCCTGCGACATATCACACCAAGATTATGTCTCATTGAGATTGCTGTTCCAGAAGGTCCTTATTTCCAAATAACTGTGAGGAAATAATGAATCTCCATGCGATGCCATGTTACTGTGGTATTGGAACCCCTCCATGCAGACAAAGGATCATTAGGTTATAGTTTGCAGAATGTCATTTATTTTTGAATACTGTAGTTTGCATTTTTAATTTCATTAAGTTTTTTTGATCATTGATAATTAGTAAACTTGTGCCAGATCATGAGGAATGTTAAACTCATTGTTGCTGTTCCACACAGCATGTGAAGGTTGGACAAATTTAGCACTTTCAAATTGACTGCCATTTTTGAACGTTTCTGGTATCAGAATGAGGCTGTAAAGTCCTGGTCCCACCGAATAATGAAAGATGAATAATGAGCCACCTAGCATGTTTTTTTTAGTACAAGTCCATTATTCAACAATCGTGGCTCTGAGAGGCACTTAGAGGCAGAATATTCAGCTAACGAGGCTCATCTCTGAGCGTGGCGCTAATTTTAAGACGTTCATAGTTTAGCAACAGTAGTGTTGGGCTGTTAGTGTACGGGGTACTACAAGGACAAACAAGGATTTTAGAGGCATGTTTGTAGTGAGGACAAGGCAGCGTGGCTCATTATTCGTGGCTTATTATTCGATGGAAAGGCGTCACGAGGCATCTCACCAAAATGAGGCGTGTCTCGTCGCCCTCCAGACTTCAAGCTTTGACTCACACAACTCCACTCACAACTCATCCAGGAATATCTTAAGGGAAAATCCGCACTTTGTGTCCAATCACAGTGCGGTGTCAGTGGTTACAAATTGGCTGATTTTCGATTATGACTCAGGAATTCTCACGCTTGTCTTTACTGAGGGATAGGAAGTACAGAAGCGCATTGCATGGTAACATGCCCTCACCCAGTTGTAAAGATTTCCAAATAAAAAGTGTGCAATCGCTGATATTCATCTGCGATTAATAATACCAAACCTGTAACAGAACAATATATAAATAATAACAATAACAATATATAAACAATGTTCATGTTTTTTTTTTATATATATTATCATTGCCGTAATGCCACAAATTCCATTCGAAATTTATCCTTTTTTGGCGGCATTTTGTCTGTATCGGCAACAGCTTTGTTTTTTGCGATTCATGTCATAAATTAGTGATTTACTGTGATCAAAGCAATAAAATAATCAAACCTGTGTCATATCTTAGAATAAAAAAGTTACCTATATTCACTGGCTGTGATTACTTCAGTTTGTTCATGTTCTCATATATAAAAAAGCAAAAAAAGGCCCTAAAAATATCATTCTTTCTCTGGAATTTGGCCTCAGATATGAGCAGATTTGCTCCTAGAACCTCCTATTTTATAAAATTAGGCGACCCCCTCTGCACCTTCCCCGCATACCACCATTGAGGCATCATGGCCCGTTGGGCCATTCCAGCTTTTTCCATCATGACCTGTTGCCACCCCTGCACTTATTCACAGGATGGAATATTTTTCCACCTGCTTGCCACACTGTCTTGGTGAGCTTTCAGATTATAGTTTGGGTATAGCAGGGTTTCTGAGACCTTGCAGATGGCCCAGTTAAGTTGCACGAGCTTGCCAGTGACCCAGCTGGGTTCCTGATGATTTCTGTCAGTGTCAACATTTTGAACAGTTGAAAATTTTGTTCCTGATCATGCTGATGATAAACAGCGCTCCAGATGGTGGGTGGCGTAATGCAGGATGAGCATATGTGCTTGTAGGTGGTTTGCGGAGTTGTTGGTTATTATCATGCAGATGTGCATGTTTTGCAATTTTTTTTTTTCTCCTGGGAAGTCAACCGGAACCTAACATGACACATGGACTGGGGGTTTTTCTCAGTCCACTTGATGCTGAGCCACTTGTTGTTGTGTTATTGCTGTGTCTGTCTGTTTGGAGTATTTTATTCCAAACACCTGGAATAATCTGGTTTGTTGTGCGCTAAAATGTCTGAACAGATCTTTGAAGATGTCTCTGTTGCAATTTTCAGGCTGAGTGAAACGCTCATCGATGAGCTAATTGGTGAAATTACCTGTTTTAGGTACAGGTAGAAGTAAAACATGGTAGGACTTTTATTCAGTGAAGCTGAGTTTTTTCCACCTCTGCAAAGGTGACCAAAGAAAAACATTAAAATGTCCAAATCCAAATGAAGTGAAAATAATACATTTGCATAAATCTTTGTTAAAGCTTTTACAGAGAAACTGTTATTTTACAGGTCTTTCCTAAATTATTATCACACACCTTCAACAAAGCTGTGACACTGAAGGTATAGCAACCTTAAAATTACAACGAAAAAGCAGTTAAATTGTTCTATGGACAAAGACCTTTTATATACAACCCCAATTCCAATGAAGTTGGCACGTTGTCTACAATGTAAATAAAAACTGAATACAATGATTTGCAAATCCTTTCCAACCTATATTCAATTGAATACACCACAAAGACAAGATATTTAATGTTTAAACAGATAAAATTTATTGCTTTTGTGCACATATTTGCTCATTTTGAAATGGATGCCTGCAACATGTTTCAAAAAAGCTGGGACAGTGGTATGTTTACCACTGTGTTACATCACCTTTCCTTCTAACAACAATCAATAAGTGTTTGGGAACTGATGACACTAATTGTTGAAGCTTTGTAGGTGGAATTCTTTCCCATTCTTCCTTGATGTACGACTTCAGTAGTTCAACAGTCTCTGTTGTCATATTTTGCGCTTCACAGCTTTGGGACACTTAAGTTTGGATATTGCTGACAGCAGGTCTTCATAATCCGTCTCTGAATAGTGTTGGTTAGAAAACCAGGCCCGCGACCATGTAGTTGCAATGAAATCGCAAGTTACCCTCAGCTGTTCTCGCCAATTTGGAAGAAGGAATAATGCAATAAGTGCAAAAAAATTCCTCGTGAGTTCCACCTGGCACTGTGAAGTGATGGCAGCTTGTGCCATTTGATGTGAGGCCATTTTTCCTGTGTTTTGTAAAACTTATATGCTTTCACAAAGCTCAAAAAGGAATTTAAAATCATCTCTCCAGCCAAGGTTCTCATACTCTGGTATCACTTCTATGCCCATGTGTGCATTTTGCAAATCATCATACTGTTCCAAAATCTCAGCAGTAAACTCGTAGTTGATGTTAGGTGACCGTATAGGAAAAAAGAAGTTCAACACGTTTCGCAGAACAAGATCAAGAATGCAGTGTTGGCAGCCGATGTATTGAGGTTCATCAAATCCCTTGTCTTGAAATGTTCTCTGAAGCCTGGCTACAACACAGTTTTTGTGACCAGTATTGACTGCTGTTGTGTCAGAGATGATCATCTGAATACTGTTACATGCATTGTACTCATCAAGCGGGTCCTATCTTGGTATATAGATGTCTGCAGTGGTTCTATTGTCACAAGCCAAAATGCCAAGTTGTAATGTTCTTCTGTCATTTTTCAAGTACACAGCTTGGTACTCCTTATTGTCAGTTTTCTTACCATCAAAATGCAAACAAAATTTCTCTTCAGAGATCAGTTCCATGAGGCGGTTCTTAACTTGTTCTGCATCTCTGATTGTTCAACTCCAGACTGTGATGGTGTTGGGACACTAACTCCATCTTAAGCCAGACTTTGAAGCACCTGTGGCGCTTTTCTGGTTGACAAAGAGTGTTTAGACACCAGTTTGGCAGCAGACTTTGTTGAGGGGCGTGTTCAGTTTTATCTATTTTAGCTTTATTTTTTTCAATTATTGTTTATTAATATATTTTAGCAATATTTATTTGTATATTTTTTTATTTCTTGATACTTTATTATTTTCTTGTTACGTTATTTTTTAAAATCGTATTGTGTAAAATTTTTAAAAGTGACGTGGCGCTAGGTGCGGGAGGTTTTTTCAAGATCCAATGAAATAAACGTCAAAAACGCGATCTATGGGTAAAGGTTCATCAAATGCAACATCAGGAAATCAAAGTTTTGTAGTCACAACCCTAATGTGGACTCATCAGACCACAGCACACTTTTCCACTTTGCATCTGTCCATTTCAAATGAGCTCGGGCCCAGAGAAGGTGGCGGCATTTCTGGGTGTTGTTGATGTATGGCTTTCGCTTTGCGTGGTAGAGTTTTAACTTGTACTTGTAGATCTAGTGACGAACTGTGTTAACTGACAATGGTTTTCTGAAGTGTTCCTGAGCCCACGAGGTAAGATCCTTTATCATCAATTCATCATCATCAATTTTATTTATATAGCGCCAAATCACAACAAACAGTTGCCACAAGGCGCTTTATATTGTAAGGCAAGGCCATACAATAATTACGTAAAAACCCCAACGGTCAAAACGACCCCCTGTGAGCAAGCACTTGGCTACAGTGGGAAGGAAAAACTCCCTTTTAACAGGAAGAAACCTCCAGCAGAACCAGCTCAGGGAGGGGCAGTCTTCTGCGGGGGACTGGTTGGGGCTGAGGGAGAGAACCAGGAAAAAGACATGCTGTGGAGGGGAGCAGAGATCAATCACTAATGATTAAATGCAGAGTGGTGCATACAGAGCAAAAAGAGAAAGAAACAGTGCATCATGGGAACCCCCCAGCAGTCTACGTCTATAGCAGCATAACTAAGGGATGGTTCAGGGTCACCTGATCCAGCCCTAACTAGAAGCTTTAGCAAAAAGGAAAGTTTAAGCCTAATCTTAAAAGTAGAGAGGGTGTCTGTCTCCCTGATCCGAATTGGGAGCTGGTTCCACAGGAGAGGAGCCTGAAAGCTGAAGGCTCTGCCTCCCATTCTACTCTTACAAAACCCTAGGAACTACAAGTAAGCCTGCAGTCTGAGAGCGAAGCGCTCTATTGGGGTGATATGGTACTATGAGGTCCCTAAGATAAGATGGGACCTGATTATTCAAAACCTTATAAGTAAGAAGAAGAATTTTAAATTCTATTCTAGAATTAACAGGAAGCCAATGAAGAGAGGCCAATATGGTGAGATATGCTCTCTCCTTCTAGTCCCCGTTAGTACTCTAGCTGCAGCATTTTGAATTAACTGAAGGCTTTTCAGGGAACTTTTAGGACAACCTGATAATAATGAATTACAATAGTCCAGCCTAGAGGAAATAAATGCATGAATTAGTTTTTCAGCATCACTCTGAGACAAGACCTTTCTGATTTTAGAGATATTGTGTAAATGCAAAAAAGCAGTCCTACATATTTGTTTAATATGCGCTTTGAATGACATATCCTGATCAAAAATGACTCCAAGATTTCTCACAGTATTACTAGAGGTCAGGGTAATGCCATCCAGAGTAAGGATCTGGTTAGACACCATGTTTCTAAGATTTGTGGGGCCAAGTACAATAACTTCAGTTTTATCTGAGTTTAAAAGCAGGAAATTAGAGGTCATCCATGTCCTTATGTCTGTAAGACAATCCTGCAGTTTAGCTAATTGGTGTGTGTCCTCTGGCTTCATGGATAGATAAAGCTGGGTATCATCTGCGTAACAATGAAAATTTAAGCAATGCCGTCTAATAATACTGCCTAAGGGAAGCATGTATAAAGTGAATAAAATTGGTCCTAGCACAGAACCTTGTGGAACTCCATAATTAACCTTAGTCTGTGAAGAAGATTCCCCATTTACATAGATTGATCATATTTAAGATCGAAGCATTAAATAATGGTAGGGCTTCCTTGAGCAGCCTGGTAGGAATGGGGTCTAATAGACATGTTGATGGTTTAGAGGAAGTAACTAATGAAAATAACTCAGACAGAACAATCTGAAAGAGTCTAACCAAATACCGGCATCACTGAAAGCAGCCAAAGATAACGATACGTCTTTGGGATGGTTGAGTAATTTTTTCTCTAATAGTTAAAATTTTATTAGCAAAGAAAGTCATGAAGTCATTACTAGTTAAAGTTAAAGGAATGCTCGGCTCAATAGAGCTCTGACTCTTTGTCAGCCTGGCTACAGTGCTGAAAAGAAACCTGGGGTTGTTCTTATTTTCTTCAATTAGTGATGAGTAGTAAGATGTCCTAGCTTTACGGAGGGCTTTTTTATAGAGCAACAAACTTTTTCCAGGCTAAGTGAAGATCTTCTAAATTAGTGAGACGCCATTTCCTCTCCAATTTACGGGTTATCTGCTTTAAGCTGCGAGTTTGTGAGTTATACCACGGAGTCAGTCACTTCTGATTTAAAGCGCTCTCTTTCAGAGGAGCTACAGCATCCAAAATTGTCTTCAATGAGGATGTAAAACTATTGACGAGATACTCTATCTCACTTACAGAGTTTAGGTAGCTACTCTGCACTGTGTTGGTATATGGCATTAGAGAACATAAAGAAGGAATCATATCCTTAAATCTAGTTACAGCGCTTTCTGAAAGACTTCTAGTGTAATGAAACTTATTCCCCACTGCTGGGTAGTCCATCAGAGTAAATGTTATTAAGAAATGATCAGACAGAAGGGAGTTTTCAGGGAATACTGTTAAGTCTTCAATTTCCATACCATAAGTCAGAACAAGATCTAAGATATGATTAAAGTGGTGGGTGGACTCATTTACATTTTGAGCAAAGCCAATTGAGTCTAATAATAGATTAAATGCAGTGTTGAGGCTGTCATTCTTAGCATCTGTGTGGATGTTAAAATCTCCCACTATAATTATCTTATCTGAGCTAAGCACTAAGTCAGACAAAAGGTCTGAAAATTCACAGAGAAACTCACAGTAACGACCAGGAGGACGATAGATAACAACAAATAAAACTGGTTTTTGGGACTTCCAATTTGGATGGACAAGACTAAGAGTCAAGCTTCAAATGAATTAAAGCTCTGTCTGGGTTTTTGATTAATTAATAAGCTGGAATGGAAGATTGCTGCTAATCCTCCGCCTTGGCCTGTGCTACGAGCGTTCTGGCAGTTAGTGTGACTCGGGGGTGTTGACTCATTTAAACTAACATATTCATGCTGCTGTAACCAGGTTTCTGTAAGGCAGAATAAATCAATATGTTGATCAGTTATTATATCATTTACTAACAGGGACTTAGAAGAGAGAGACGTAATGTTTAATAGACCACATTTAAACTGTTTTAGTCTGTGGTCAGTTGAAGGTGCTATATTATTTTTTCTTTTTGAATTTTATGCTTAGATTTTTGCTTTTTATTGGTGGTCTGGGAGCAGGCACCGTCTCTATGGGGATGGGGTAATGAGGTGATGGCAGGGGGAGAGAAGCTGCAGAGAGCTGTGTAAGACTACAACTCTGCTTCCTGGTCCCAACCCTGGATAGTCACGGTTTGGAGGATTTAAGAAAATTGGCCAGATTTCTAGAAATGAGAGCTGCTCCATCCAAAGTTGGATGGATGCCGTCTCTCCTAACAAGACCAGGTTTTCGCCAGAAGCTTTGCCAATTATCTATGAAGCCCACCTCATTTTTTGAACACCACTCAGACAGCCAGCAAGTCAAGGAGAACATGCGGCTAAACATGTCACTCCCGGTCCGATTGGGGAGGGGCCCAGAGAAAACTACAGAGTCCGTCATTGTTTTGCAAAGTTACACACCGATTCAATGTTAATTTTAGTGACCTCCGATTGGCGTAACCGGGTGTCATTACTGCCGACGTGAATTACAGTCTTACCAAATTTACGCTTAGCCTTAGCCAGCAGTTTCAAATTTCCTTCAGTGTCGCCTGCTCTGGCCCCCGGAAGACAATTGACTATGGTTGCTGGTGTCGCTAACTTCACATTTCTCAAAACAGAGTCGCCAGTAACCAGAGTTTGATCCTCGGTGGATGTGTCGTTGAGTGGGGAAAAACGGTTAGAAATGTGAACGGGTTGGCGGTGTACACGGGGCTTCTGTTTAGGGCTACGCTTCCTCCTTACAGTCACCCAGTCGGCCTGCTTTCCCAGCTGCTCGGGATCTGCCAGAGGGAAACTAACGGCGTCTAAGCTACCTTGGTCCGCACGACTACAGGGGCCTGGCTAGCTGTAGAATTTTCAACGGTGCAGAGCCGAGTCTCCAATTCGCCCAGCCTGGCCTCCAAAGCTAAGAATAAGCTACACTTATTACAAGTACCATTACTGTTAAAGGAGGCAGAGGAATAACTAAACATTTCACACCCAGAGCAGAAAAGTGAGGGAGAGACAGGAGAAGCCGCCATGCTAAACCGGCTAAGAGCTAGTAGCTGTGCTAAGCTAGCAGATTCCTAAAAACACACAAAGTGAATAATGTGTAAATAATTTAGAGGTGATTCAGCAGAGGGAGTGCTTTAGTTAAGGCATGTGAAGATTACACTGTGAAGCTGTTAAGGTGGCAGTAATTAAACCATTACTTAAAAAGCCATCACTTGACTCAGCTATCTTAGCTAATTATAGGCCAATCTCCAACCTTCCTTTTCTCTCAAAACTTCTTGAAAGGGTAGTTGTAAAACAGCTAACTGATCATCTGCAGAGGAATGGTCTATTTGAAGAGTTTCAGTCAGGTTTTAGAATTCATCATAGTACAGAAACAGCATTAGTGAAGGTTACAAATGATCTTCTTATGGCCTTGGACAGTGGACTCATCTCTGTGCTTGTTCTGTTAGACCTCAGTGCTGCTTTTGATACTGTTGACCATAAAATTTTATTACAGAGATTAGAGCATGCCATAGGTATTAAAGGCACTGCGCTGCGGTGGTTTGAATCATATTTGTCTAATAGATTACAATTTGTTCATGTAAATGGGGAATCTTCTTCACAGACTAAAGTTAATTATGGAGTTCCACAAGGTTCTGTGCTAGGACCAATTTTATTCACTTTATACATGCTTCCCTTAGGCAGTATTATTAGACAGCATTGCTTAAATTTTCATTGTTACGCAGATGATACCCAGCTTTATCTATCCATGAAGCCAGAGGACACACACCAATTAGCTAAACTGCAGGATTGTCTTACAGATATAAAGACATGGATGACCTCTAATTCCCTGCTTTTAAACTCAGATAAAACTGAAGTTATTGTACTTGGCCCCACAAATCTTAGAAACATGGTGTCTAACCAGATCCTTACTCTGGATGGCATTACCCTGACCTCTAGTAATACTGTGAGAAATCTTGGAGTCATTTTTGATCAGGATATGTCATTCAAAGCGCATATTAAACAAATATGTAGGACTGCTTTTTTGCATTTACGCAATATCTCTAAAATCAGAAAGGTCTTGTCTCAGAGTGATGCTGAAAAACTAATTCATGCATTTATTTCCTCTAGGCTGGACTATTGTAATTCATTATTATCAGGTTGTCCTAAAAGTTCCCTAAAAAGCCTTCAGTTAATTCAAAATGCTGCAGCTAGAGTACTGACGGGGACTAGAAGGAGAGAGCATATCTCACCCATATTGGCCTCTCTTCATTGGCTTCCTGTTAATTCTAGAATAGAATTTAAAATTCTTCTTCTTACTTATAAGGTTTTGAATAATCAGGTCCCATCTTATCTTAGGGACCTCGTAGTACCATATCACCCCAATAGAGCGCTTCGCTCTCAGACTGCAGGCTTACTTGTAGTTCCTAGGGTTGTAAGAGTAGAATGGGAGGCAGAGCCTTCAGCTTTCAGGCTCCTCTCCTGTGGAACCAGCTCCCAATTCAGATCAGGGAGACAGACACCCTCTCTACTTTTAAGATTAGGCTTAAAACTTTCCTTTTTGCTAAAGCTTATAGTTAGGGCTGGATCAGGTGACCCTGAACCATCCCTTAGTTATGCTGCTATAGACATAGACTGCTGGGGGGTTCCCATGATGCACTGTTTCTTTCTCTTTTTGCTCTGTATGCACCACTCTGCATTTAATCATTAGTGATCGATCTCTGCTCCCCTCCACAGCATGTCTTTTTCCTGGTTCTCTCCCTCAGCCCCAACCAGTCCCAGCAGAAGACTGCCCCTCCCTGAGCCTGGTTCTGCTGGAGGTTTCTTCCTGTTAAAAGGGAGTTTTTCCTTCCCACTGTAGCCAAGTGCTTGCTCACAGGGGGTCGTTTTGACCGTTGTGGTTTTACATAATTATTGTATGGCCTTGCCTTACAATATAAAGCGCCTTGGGGCAACTGTTTGTTGTGATTTGGCGCTATATAAAAAAATTGATTGATTGATTGATTGAAGCAAATCGTTATCTAGGTAACTAGATCAATCTAACTGCGCAGATTAAACAGCTAACAGATACAGCAAAACACCGCTGTGTTCCGGAACAGGAAGTGATACAATACCGCAGTGAGAGCCAACCACCAGTAGAGGCAAGCAAGAGCACTTTACACAATGATGTCTGTTTTTAATGCAGTGCCGCCTGAGGGATCGAAGGTCACAGGCATTCAGTGGTGATTTTCGGCCTTGCCGCTTACGGGTAGAAAGTTCTCCAGATTCTCTGCATCTTCTGATTATATTATGGACTGTAGATGATGATGATGATGATGGGGATGCGCCTTTTATACCCAATCATGATACTCATCTGTTTCCAATTAACCTGTTCATCTGCAGAATGTTCCAAACAGGTGTTCTTTGAGCATTTATCAACTTTCCCAGTCTTTGTTGCCCCTGTCCCAGCTTTTTGGAAACGTGTTGCAGGCATCCATTTCAAAAGGAGCAAATGTTTGCACAAGAACAAAAAAGTAATTTACATTTCACATAACATCCCAACTTCATTGGAATTGGGGTTGTATCAGGGTGTTCCACAAATGATATAATAGGCAGCAGTTTGACATTTGTAGGTGAAGCCGGTCCATGGGTATGGTCCAAGGGAATTTTGAGAGGGGGGGCAAGGGTGCTGTGGTGGTCGTATGGTTCATCTTGAATGTCATTTTTGTTGCCTTTATGTATAGATTATTTTAGAAGCACTTGCACTGTAACCAATGACAGTAAGCATTAGTTTTAGTTCCTCTCACTCTATAACACACACACTTTTGCAAAAGTACTTGGAGGCAAAATAAGACAAAAGTAGCTGGAACACAGGTAATTGGATCCAGATGGATGTTATGTGTTCTGCAGGGCTTTGTTTTCGGGTGTAGTACAAATCCCTTTTTACATAGAGTTGTGGTAAGTGGTTTAAATACACTCATCATGGGCATGAATCTCATGGTAGTTTTGGGCTGTAATGATGTCTTTGAACTGTTCTTTTATCCAGTTGGAATGGTTGTACAGCATAGATCATTATCAACAATAAAGATTATCAGTTTAAACATAAAATATCTTGTCTTTGTGGTGTATTCAATTGAATATAGGTTGAAGATGATTTGCAAATCATTCTGTTTTTATTTACATTTTACACAGCATCAATTTCATTTGACTTGGGTGTGTGTGTGTGTGTGTGTGTGTGTGTGTGTGTGTGTGTGTGTGTGTGTGTGTGTGTACGACAGCCCAACTCCCTTCATCATGTCCAGAAGGCTGGGGAAGTTTGTTGAGTGGGCAATCTCATTCTGGGTTTTGCCAGTACATGGCCCTCAGTGACATTTTTAAGTCGAGACTTAAAACCTATTTTTATGCTCTTTCTTATGAGTAGTTTTTATTTTTTTATTCTTTTACTTCTGTTTTTAATTAGGTATTTGAATGTTTTTATTTTTATTTATTTATTTTTTGTTGAACTGTTCTGTGTGAGGCACCTTGAGACGGCCTTTGTTGTAATTTGGTGCTTTATAAGCTGATTAAATTGAAATTGAACAATATTTTATTGAGTCTTAAAGTAAATAAATATGAAATTGGTTACTTGATCCTTAAACTCTGGACATAATAAACTCTACATTGTGGATCCTTGATCTCTGGACATAAACAGAAATAAAATCTTAGTTTTTGTCAAAAGCATTTCCTTTCAGACTTTATTATTGGCATGAATGTCTTTCCATATCTGAGCTGAGCTCTACAGCTCGCTCCGCTGCACGTCAGGTTCATCAAGAGTGCAGGACGTCTCATTTTGGGAAGAAAAAATGTTTGTCGATTGTAGTTTATTGTGTGCATTGCAACGTTTGTAAGAGGTGTCATTTTATTTAAAGCGGCAATTCGTTTTTAAGTTATTAATTCCGAGCGGACGCTGTCTCAGCAAAGAGCCGCGCAGCGTTTGGAGCTGTGTTAAATGAACCGAGGGCGATTCTCGTTTGTTGACTGCAACAAGACAAGAGTCCCAGTTAGTGACTTTAATACACACAAAGATGACTCATGATATTTTAATGGCTTTGAGAGGGGTTAAGAAGTGGACTTACCGCTTCTGAAGAGCAGCGAATCAAAGAGCCACGAGCCATTGAATCAAAGCATTGCTTCATTCACACTTCAAACTGGAGTCACGCTGCACAAACGGTTGATTACACAGTCCAAAATAAGCGTAACGGCCCAAAATTATATCGTAACGGGCCATAACGCAAGTTTGCGCTAGCTAGAACCCTGTATGTGTGTGTATGTATGTGTGTATATATATATATAATGGGTTAAAGTTCTCCATCACCACGACGGATTTCCGTCATTTGGAAAATTTAACCACACATACGCGCGCACATGGTGCCATGCATGTTTTGGGGCCAAAATAAGATACACTCACTGTCAAAGCATCACATTCTGCGCTAATCAAAGCAGCTGCAATGTCAGCGTGGATGGCGCCGCACCACGGAGGAAGGGACTTTGTGAATTTTCACTCCTCTCCATTCTGTTTACTGCTTGCCATGAGACACGGTCCTTCTCCTCCCTGTCTTCATGGGAACATTAGCAGACCTTCCCCAAGTAGAGCAGGGTGTGGCTTTGCTTTGAATCAATGAAGCATTGCTTTGATCTGCTGCTTCGTTGGTTTTGTTTTATTTCTCTTTATCTTAATTTTTACTCTCTAAAACCCTAAAGAGCATATGTCTGAGTAATATTTACCTTTTTTTTATGTTAAACCGACCTGTTATGGTCTTCCAAAACAGTTGATAGATGTATTTTATAACTTAAAAATGGGACTGATGCTAAAGCATTAGCATGTCTATGGCATTTTCAATGTTAAAGTTAGCATTAAGCTGTTCGCATCTCAGCACGTTTGCATGCATTTGTTTTCTGTATAATAATTAATGGCTCAGCTTTTGTTGTTGTAAAACAGTCAATTGTATTACAAATTGTAATGTTTTTATTTATATATTAATAATGATAATAGCAACAGCAGCAGTAATAGTAATAATAACTAATAATGCTACAGTACAATTTTAGAGAAACAGACAAAAAGAACATGATAAAACAACAGAAAATATAAAACCAACTAACAATGAACATAAATAAATAAATATAGAAATAAATGTTTCCTGTGAACACCTAGTGACTCTTACACCTCCACTTCATCCCTGTTTTATTTAAGCTTAATGACAATTTGTTTTGGTCAAACCACATCTAAGCTGTGTTTTTACACAAGAAAAAAATAAAATGCAGTAAAATGCACATTTGTCTATTACATGAAAATAACTTATTAAAGATGACATATTACACTTTAGTCAGGCCTTTAAAATAGTTTTATGGACTCTTGCTGTAATATGTTGTCAGTGGTTGAGATAGTTGCTGTAGGCATCTCAAAATGCTCATAATCGGGTGAAACCTGATGGAAATTTCTTTGTGGTGTGTCTGTGATGTATGTATGTGTAAAATAAAACAAAACACTACTCCAGGTATGTTTTTGACAAGAATATAACATCATAACTTTGTTACAAGCTCAAACGTTGATGTTGCGTGATAAAGGCCTTTTAATAATAACTCAAAGAAATAATGGCAAAACTCACATGTAAGTAAAAAACAAAAAACGATTAATCGAAAAAATAATCAACTGATTAATGGAATAAAAAATAATCATTAGTTGCAGTCCTAGTTTGTTTTACGAGTGAGAGCATTTTACGGATTAAATGTGAATAAGCCAGTTTTGAGGTTCTCAGTGTGCGTGCATTTTTGAAATGGGTGACGGTGTTACTTTGTGCACAGCAGAACAACACTGTCAGTTGCTTTAGGACCTAATTTTGTATTTTGACTGTACAGCCAGCGACACAGCACCCTTTCGGTGCATTTGCCAGAATAGAATCGAACACAATATTGCAGAAGACAAAGAATTTTGTATATTCATCAGAATATACAAAATGTGACTTGCTGTTTTAAACAATTTGTGGGGGAGCACCCCCAGACCCCCACATAATCAATACTGTGTTTTTACCCCCCAGTTTGAAGTGAGTTTTCTTTGTTTCAGAGGGCTTCATACCTATTAAAATTTACCAGAATATATAAAATTTGACTTGCTCTTTTAAAAATGTTCTGGGGGAGATCCCCTAGACTCCCCAGAATCAAGACTACGCCCTGCCCCCACCACCCTTTTATGTACCTTTATGTTCAGCTTTTCCATTCTTTTTATGCTTTGTCTCTCTCTTCTTAGAGGCTATTTAGAATAGATTTGTATAATGTGTTAATTGTACTTATTGAGGAAAAACGAGTTTGTGCCCCCACTAGCCACATTTTAGGGAATTGCTGGCATTGATTTTTGCCAGGAAAAAATTTCAGTCAGATGAAAATTTATTGCGTTAACCCATTTTATATATATATATACATACACACACAAGGTCTGTTAGAAAACTATCCAACCTTTTTTATTTTTTGCAAAAACTATATGGATTTGAATCCTGCGCTTGCATCAGCCAAGCTTGAACCTTTGTGCGCATGCGTGAGTTTTTGATGAACTCATCCCATCTGCTCAAAGTGATGTTAATCAGTGAAATCACCTGCTGGAGTCAGTGGCTGCAAAGAAAACCTGCACCCACTCGGCCCTTTCTGGAATAGTTTGGACACCACTGTCTTAGATGATCCATTAGGACGTTTCACCACATAATATTAAAGACACAGCCCTCCATCCATTAGGACGTTTCACCTCATAATATTAAAGACACAGCTCTCCACAATGGCTAGCGGCTTCAAATAGACAAATGCCGTTATGAGAGGTGGAGACGTTAGGCTTAGCTGCTGCCACTCAAAGCCATCATGTCACCACTTTTACATCATTAAAAACTAAATAAAATAAATGTCTCAAACTAAGAAGTTAGAAAAAAAATTCAGTGGCTGAGGAGTTGGCCTGCTAATATGTAGAGACCTGGGTTTGAATCCCTTGCTACTTGTGTGTCCTTGGACAAGACACTTGAACTGCGTTGTCAGTCCACCCAGCTGTAAATGTGGAAGTAACCTATGTCAGATTGGCTTCTTATCCAGGGGAGTCAGGCTCTCAGCTGCTTCATGCTATGGAACCTAGAGATAAGCCCTGGTGCCAGTGTGCTTTAGAGCCTGAATGAATGAATGAATTTTTATTTTATTTTATTCTTCACCACCTTTGCGAGGTGGGTGCCTACCCAATGAAAATGTGACATTTTAGTTTCTATTTAAAGTCACTAATTATAAACTTACAAACTTAATTTTCTTTGTAGTTGTGCTTCTATTTGAAACATGTTGGAGCTGATCTTTTAACAGTTAACAGATTGCAAAAATCTGAGTGCAACAGAGTTTTCTTTTAAATTGTAGCCTCTGTAAACAGGTTTTTATCACTTATGTATTTGTAAATGTCAAGTGCTCACACAGTTCACTTAATTACATTTATTTAGCAGTTTCTCTGTGATTTCAGCCTTCTCTGTAGATAAAATGAGACACAGAAGTGGAAGTAAAAGTGTGGCTTTCTTCACTTCAGTAGCCTGTGACTTGGAGAGTGGGAGGGCGAAAGAGTAAGCAGCAGAGAGAGAGGAAAGGAGGTATGTCACGCACTGGATTACAACCAGTATGTGTTTGGGACACGGAGACGCCTGCTACTTTGCACGGCAGTTGGCGTTTGTTCTTTGAAGGTAGGCAAAGTTCAGTTTTAATACTTTTGCAGAGTAAGTTGACTATTGATCCAGCACTTTTTACTGTTAAGAGAAGTCCACATTGAGAACGGCACATTTGTAAGTAGTCTTATTTCTTTCTTTTTGTGGACCTGTGTGATAAGGGGGCGTGTCGGGCGGGAGGGTGTTTCTGTCAGTGAGAGGGCAGCATTGCATTTTGAGAATTTTCAGCCGGTTCCCAGCTGTATACTTGCAATATATGTCATGTAGTTTGAAGTTAGCATTAGAGCACAAAGAAGTGAATGTTTTGTGTGACTGCTCACTCTTAAATATCACCTTACCGTGAGTGTCCTTCACTTCCTGCTAACCGGGCTTCCACATGCACAAGAAGGCTGTATAATGCCAGTGCTACTTTCAATCAAGTTTTTGATTTTTAAACATTCAGCGAATTGCAGAACCACTTTGTCATGTTATTAAATTGTTCAGTCAGCTTCTGCAGACCAGCTGTTGTTAGAGCACTAGGTGAGGATTAGAAATATAAAATTACCAGTTCAAAGTTCAGTCATCTAGTTGGCAGCACTGTAGCTGACGGGAAATGTTAGCTTTCTCCTTCCTATAAATCAAAGCTTTTCTGTTTAGGTCAGCTGATCTGCTCTGAGGTGGGGCAGCCCTCATGCGTACGGCTGCACGTCTGTCTCCTGCACTGTGTGTGGAGTATGTTTATACTAACTTGGCCTGGTTTTCAGAGAGGAATTCTTGGAAGTAGGCAGGCTGGTTAACCCTTAACTCTGTGTCTGACACTTCTGGAGCTGTTGAACTGCAGGGATTATGTAAAGGTGGTAAATATTAGCATATAAACAATGCTAGTTTAAGGAATCTTTAACAATATATGACAAATGAAATGCATAAATGAATATTTTGGTACGGACAAACGTTTGGTTTTCTGAGATATCTACCACAAACGGAATGAAGTTTCCACAACACCCTGATAAAGTTTGCCGACGACACTATGGTGGTAGGCCTTATCTGGGACAACAGCTAGACCTGGTACAGAGAGGAGGGCAAACACCTGACAGAGTGGTGCGCAGACGGCGACCTGGTCCTCAATGCCGCCAAAACCAAGAAGATCATCAGAGACTTCAATGGGGACCAGGAGAGTCTCACAGCACCTACTACACATCGGTGGAGAGGGTGGAATCTGTCAAGTTCCTTGGCACCCACATCAACAAGGATCTGACATGAACATTACACACCTACAACCTGGTGAAAAAAGCTCAGCAGAGGATGTTCTTCCAGAGGAAGCCGAAGCAGGCTGGTCTGGCTCTCCACAGCTGCTCAGGAACTTCTACAGAAGCACCATCAAGAGAGAGCGTACTCTGCCAGGGCTGCACAGTATGGTGCAACTGCTGTGTGGCAGAGGACAGAAAAGATCTGTCCTGGGTGGTGTAGACAGCATAGAGGGTTGTAGGAGCTGAACTCCCGGACTTAGACTCTGTGTATGTTGAGCGCTTGCAGAGGAAAATACAGGCCATCTGCAAGGATAACAGTCACCCGGGACATTCCCTGTTTTCTCCTCTGCCTTTGGGATAGAGGTACCACACTATAAGGATACAGACTAATAGGCTAAGGAACAGCTTTTTCCCCAGAGCTGTAGCCTTCATCATCCCACCCCATCCCTCTCCCACAAACACATTCAGTAACGGATATCAACTTGTGCAATAAATAACACAGCCTGTTTACATATCTAAAACTATCCCACCTAACTAAGCACCAAATTTAAGCACTTTTTTGTTTTCTATTTAAGACGGTCTTGTCGTCCTGTGAAGCTGTTCGTTGTTGTTGTTGTTTTTGTGTATAGCTGTTTGGAAAATGCCACCAGAATTTCATTGCAGAAATGTAATGACAATTTTATTCTATTCTACAAAAACATGATTATTAGTTCAAATTGCAGAATAATTTTTAATTTGAGGGTATTAGCATTGAGATAAGGTGACAAATATTGGAATTACCATTTTGAAAGGACCATCAGTTGGACAGTTGTGTGTGGAGTTACTTCTTCATTTCATGTGCAGATAATATTTCCGCCCCTATCCCTCACCTGGCCCAAAATGGTATACAATGAAACACAAGTGTTATTATTTTCGCACTCAGTGCCCACATTCCCTAGCTCATGATAGCACTTGCACTTATTTGTGTTCCCATGCTTTTGATGGTCTAAAAGGTGTGGTCAGTTGCGAAGATGGAACGTCCCTATTGTCTGTTACAATTGCACATAATAGGTACATTAGATTTAACTTTATTGATCCCTTGGGAAGACGCCCTCATGGAGGTTCTAGCAGCATTGTATAGCAGCACACAATATCAAAAGTAAAAACATGAAGTAAACATGAAACTGAATTGCTTTCATTTAAAGTTAATAGGGTTTTTTAAAAAGGAATAGTTTGCACCATGTGTCATGCTTAGTTATCACGTTACAGGGTAACATATGCGACATGCCATAGAATCCAATGGGCGTTGACCTTGTTTGACCTTTACCTTGCAGACCAAACCTTTAAAACAGTCAAAACTATTCCATTTATTCATCCTATTGGCTCAACCAATAATTCGCATCACTTTTTCCTAAAATTGGGGCAACTTTAACTTTTGACCCCTGTACAAACTGAAACTGACCTTTGTTACCATTCTTGCTGTTTTTACCCCATAACTCCAGAACATTCAGTCACAGACAATCCAAAGTATACCTTTTTCAAATATTTATGTTCAGACAAATAATGTGGTATAGCTTTAAAATTTTGACCCCTGTGTCTTGAATTGATGCCTACCTGGCCACCTATTGAAAATTCAAGTGGATACTCAGTTTCTTCAAATGAGTAATTTTTAAGGAGTATGTGTGCCAATTTTGGTGCTTGTTTCCAGAAATGAACAATTGTTACAGTTTATGCTCCACTGTATGAGGCTATATTATCTACGGACATTCAGCCAAACACTCATCAGACTGTGCTTCCCACAGTGCCAAAGGACCATGGCCTGAAGTGTACTATCAAAACAATCCAAGACCTTTTTGTGGCAATGACATGAAATGGTCAATAGTAGCCGTGTGAATCACTTCCCCTGGTTTCCTGGAGTAAAACGCCCTAAGAACAAATACAAACTGAAAGTGGCTGCAGAAAAGAAAACATACATCTGATGATGTCTAATCATTGCAAAAGAGTTTGAAATCAATTTTCCTTTGCAGTTATTAACAATGCAAAAATAATTGATTGGTAGTTAGGCCAATTACTTGTCCAGAAAATATTGGAGGACCATTAAAAAAAAGTGCTGTAATTCTTTCACTGTTTGCATTTTTTTTTAACTTTGAGGTCATATTCTTAATTTGCTTTCATTGAAGCATGCTGTGATGATTAACTTTATGTAGAAATCTTTATAGACCTGATTGTGTGCAAACAAATAGCAAACAAATTTTAAATTAATCAAACTGTTTGCTAAGCATTAAGTATAACACCATCATTCATTCATTTAGGCTTAAATTTATTGTATCACAATATGATTCTCTTGAAAATTTATAGTTACAGCCATGCCAAATACTGTTCATAAGCAGCTTCATTTATATGTTAGTGTTTTTTTCTTTTCTTCTTCTTCTGTGTGTGTGTGTGTAAAATTCCAGTCATTTTTTAAGTAACCATACTTGTGCCTGCACACGCCATATCTAAAGATATATTTTGTCTTCTGTCCCATGTTAGAAGAAGCTTTCGGTGGCACAGCAGAACCCAGGAGACGGGAGGAGAGGGAGGCATCTGACGAGGACCACCCACACCAACTGATGGACAGCATGGTGAGCCAATTACATGATGCAAGACAAGAACTGGTGTGATTTTTATATGCTGTTCGTATGTCTGAGGATTTGTGGAAAGCATTTGGCCAGGTGCAACTCTGAGCTGCCTACGTACTTAAACAGGTTAAAAATAAGATGAAACTTTGTTTTGCACACGGAATGCCTCAGTAGTATTACATATCGAGACAAAACACAGAGTTACATTTATGTGTTCGAACGGAATGTACCATTGAAATGTCAGACTTTGTGTTTCATATCGTCACTTTGCAGGGTTGGAATGTTTTTGATTAATAATGGTTGAAAACGTGGCAAAAAACTATCCTGATGAAAACACATTTTAGACAGATTTTGCGACTAAAACAAGATATATCTAAAACAGGAAAACATTTGAAATCTGTTTGAAAGTAAAATGATCAAATAGGAACACCAGGTGAAATGTGGCTGTGTACTTGACCTTCTCCAGCTGCTGGTGTCCTCAACACTGAGGCTCCTGCATGCTGGCATCCAGAGAAACATGTCACATGGCCAAAATGTTGTAGCTGATGCTCCTTGACCATGAAAATGGTTCAACTCATCAGACTCTCCCTAACAAACTGATATTTTAACTCAAAATAATTCTAGTGGTGCCCAAGTATCTTCCAGAGAGACCTATCATGAAATAACACTACTCGTCAACTTAGGCCACTGGTTACGTTGACTTAAGCTGATGAGTAGGGTCCAAATCAAAGTGTCAAAATGATATAGTAAGACAGGGAGCCAGGACCATAAAGATTTGGACCTTTTGTTCTCCTGCAAAGGTTTTGGCATCACCAAACACCTCTGTCCAGCCATCTCAGGACTCCGTAAGGTCTTTCCAGTAGAAATTACATCATGATGTTGTTGGCTTTGTGGCTGCTCCTGGTGGTTCAAGGTCTCCAAAAAGCAGTGAAAAATAAATTGAACAGCCGTGATCATCTGCAAAACCTGTCAGACACAGTCTCTAAAGAAAAATAACTATTGGAAATGAGCTTGGAATGTGTGTATTTGTGGGGGGGGTGGTATTGTGTCTTGAAGAAGCATTAGCCACCCTGACACCCCCCCGACCAGACCAGCAGTTATTGTTAAAAGGATGATGATGTACAGTATACATCAGGAAAAGGTGAACCTCTCAATAGTCAAAGAAGGGACTGGTTTTGATGTGGTCCCACCTAGATACAGGGATGAGAATCTTCCGCGGATTTCTGAGTTTTTCTGGATTTCTGGGCCATTTCTGAGATCAACGTAAATCCGTTGAGGGGAAAAAATGGGTGGAGGTGCAGCGGGGCCAGCCGTGCTTGTTAAACCTTTCCTCATATGCACGGAATGGCATTGCTGAAACTGCAAGCTAAAACACGAGATATCAACAAAACAATAGAAGAACACTGTAAGACGAAGAAACATGTCATCAAAGTTAATATTAAACAGATTAATCTGCCAGAAAAGATCTGTCCTGGTGGTGAAGATGGCACATTGGAGTGTAGGAGCTGAGCTCCTGCACTTCTCTGTGTATGTTGAACGCTTGCAGAGGAAAGTACGGTCCATCTGCAAGGACAACAGCCACCCGGGACATTCCCTTTTGGCTCCTCTGCCATCGGGGAAGAGGTACCACACTAGAAGGAGACAGACTAATGGGTGAAGGAACAGCTTTTTCCACCAAACTGTAGCCTCAATCACCCCACCCCCGTCCCCCTCCCACAAATACAAACACAGACATTCAGTGACTGATATCAACATGTGCACTAAGTAATACAATCTTTTTACATATCAAAAACTATCCTACCTCATGAAGCTTCAAGCACCTTAGTAATTTGTTAAGCGCTTTTTTGGAGGGATTTTAAGAAGGTCCTATGAAGCTGCTTATGGTTTTTTAAAGCTGCTGTTGAGCTGTTTTGTGTATAGCTGTTTGGAAAGTGCCACCAGAATTTCAAAAATGACAAACATCAATTCTTCAGTTCTAAAATTCTTCACACAATGCCCCATAATAACAATGTGATTTTTTTTCTTTTTTTTCTTTTTCAATAAACTTGCAAAAATTACAATTTTCATGTTGTCATTATGGGGTGTTGTGAGTAGAATCTTGAGGGGAAAAAAATTAATTTACTCCATTTTAGAATAAGGCTCTAACATAACAAAATGTGGAAAGAGTGAAGTGCTTTGAATACTTTTCTGATGCACTGTAGTTGTGTAGCGTATTGAAGGGGAAGTTCTTTAGCTTCAAGCTGCTACATGTGCTTGTGATAGAATCAGTAGATTTCTTTGTAAATGCTGAGTCAGCTTTTGGCATTCTTGAGGCTTGCATTGGTTTGTCTAATTATGACATAGTTATGTGCCAGAGGACTATAAATGTACTACACTGTAGGGAATGTTGCTTCCATTTTTTAGGCCAGAATTGTAGTATAAGAGAGAGGTAACAAGAATACCAATCAAATTGTCAGCAATACTAGACACTGTATTTGTATGAAGGGTAGGAAGTTTTGAAAATTGGAAGGTAAGAGGATGACTGATGAGGAAGCTTGTCGGTACATTCCAGGGCTTGCTGACCTGATGGCTGAAAATGAAGTACAGCATGTGTGTCTTGAAGTTGTGGTTTGCTTGGTCTGCAAATTTAATTGTTGAGTATCTCCCGAGTCCCAATCTGATACTTGTTTTAAGGCTGTGCATTGTATATGTTTGTCACTTTAACAGCTTTGCCATACATTTACTTACGTACTCATCTTCAACCGCTTATCCAGGATCGGGTCGCGGAAGCAACACCTCCAGCAGGGGACCCCAAACTTCTCTTTCCCGGGCTGCATTGAGTACATTGACTGGATGATCCAGAGGCGTTCCCAGGCCAGTGTGGAGATATAATCTCTCCACCTAGTCCTGGGTCTTCCCTGGGGTCTCCTTCCACATGGACATGCCTGGAACACCTCCCTAGGGAGGCGCCTAGGGGGCATCCTTACCAGATGCCCGAACCACCTCAGCTGGCTTCTTTCAACGCAAAGGAGCTTGGGCTCTCCACCGAGATCACCACGGATGGCTGAGTTTCTCACCTTAGCTCCAAGGGAGACACCAGCCACCCTCCTAAAGAGGGTGAATACTTGTGAATACTTTAAATTAAAAAAATATTTCCAAACTACTTCTTAACATTTTTATTTATTTATAATTTTAAAAAAAACTTTTTGTTTTAATGGTACTGCCCTGTACTGTTTCTGTAATTCCCCTATTACACAGCTATGGAGTCTGTTCTGCATCCCTTGCGTGAGCAGGCAATGCATAGAAATGCATGGCACACACCAAGACCTTACAAGGCACGCTCTGTAGTTTCACACTGCACACCATGATCATCGTGAAGTATGGAGCTGCACCTGACAAACGTAGAAGAGTTTCCGAGGCTGGAGGATGCTCAAATACTGCACAGGCCACACCATGACGGCCCAACAGACATTGTATGAGCGAGCCATGTGCTTAGATTTTTTTTTTTTTTTTTTTTTTTTAATGAATAAAGTTCATTTTATGAAGGATGAAGATCTAATGTGAAATGGGTCATTCCATGTCAATTCAATGAGGGCCTCACTCACTTTGTCTCAGATTTTCTTCAAATTTTAATAAAATATTCGCAGGCTATTCAGGACAACAAATCTGAAGTTGAGGCCTGTAGGCCAAGTAGTTTCTGAGATATGGCCAATTTAGTGTGCTTGGGGTCTGCTGTTTTTTTTTGTTTTGTTTTTTTTTTTTAGGCAAAAATTATGGCCGTCATTTCTGGAGCCATGTTCCAAGTAGAATATCTCAGCAAATAATGGACTTAGAGGCCTGAAATTTTCTGTAGCAGTTGTCATGGACACCCGGACTTGGACTATAGTCAAACAACAGACATTGACACTAAACTGTGAAGTTTATGTATGCTAAAACTATGGAAAATATTACATTGACTATTGCGAGCATCCATGTTTGAGACAGTGAAGCATACCATTACACTCAAAGAAGCCTCGCCATTTCTTGGCTCCTTAATGTCAGCTATACTGGCTATGAAATATGTAATTGGCATATCTGTGGTAACAGTTATTGTGGGAGAAACCTCTGAAATCTGAAAAAAAACATTTTGTGGTCAAATTTATTAGAAGTAAAGCTCATGTGGGCAGTAAATAAAACTCTTCAAACTGATTCCATTTTGAAGGTATTGATATCTACTTTGTGTTATAAATATGGCCTTCTTTATGAAACTCCTTCCTGGTTAATTTAAGCATCCAATTATGGCTAATTTGTGCACTTGCGAATGTATTTCTAGTGCTGAAATGACAATTTCATTTTAATTGTGTACACACACTGCATTTATATGATTCATGGCACACCCCAGAATGCTTGCACATAGATCTGCCAGGGGGATTCCCCAAGGTTTCCACGGTTAGCCTAGTAACCGTGGAAACCTTGGGGAACCCCCTGGCAGAGAGGCCAAATTTACATATTTCATAGCCAGTATAGCTGGCATTAAGGAGCCAAGAAATGGAAAGGCTTCTTTGAGTGTAATGGTATGCTTCAGTGTCTCAAACATGGATGCTCTCAATAGTCAATGTTAATTTTCCATAGTTTGAGCATACATAAACTTCACAGTTTAGTGTCAATGTCTGTTGTTTGACTATAGTCCAAGTCCGGGTGTCCATGACAACTGCTACAGAAAATTTCAGGCCTCTAAGTCCATTATTTGCTGAGATATTCTACCTTGAACATGGCTCCAGAAATGACGGCCATAATTTTTGCCTAAAAAAACAGCAGACCCCATGCACACTAAATTGGCCATATCTCAGAAACTACTTGGCCTATAGGTCTCAAACGTCAGATTTGATGTTCTGAATAGTCTGGGACTATTTGATTAAAATTTATAGAAAATCTGAGACAAAGTGCGTGAAGTCCCTCAAATATTCTTTGAATTGACATGGAATGACCCAAATGTAGTCCTAAAATTTTCATCACGATGTCAGAAAAATCATGCCAAAATTTAGTAAGTTTTGTGCACAACCATGTGCAGTGTAAGAATAAGCCTTCTTCTATACCACATCTAAAGCACAGACTGGATATCTCAGGTTTATATATGTGTAATATAGGTTTGGTGGAGAAAATTGTAATGGGTCAGTCTGTATCTAGAGTTAATAGGTGCAGTTAGACTATTATGACAATTCTTCATTAATTGCCACACCCAAGTCCGACTCCCACGTCTCTCTCGATTTATGTAATCTAGATTTTGGAGCATCAGCCATCAAGAAAGAATATACTGTTGAAATAAGGCGAGGTGTGTTTCCCTCATGAAGCAGTTCCTCTAGATCACTGAGCATAGGTTGGTACATTTTGGGTCCCAGAGCAGATCAAAGAAAGGATCGAAAATCAAATCAATTAATATTTAGCTTGTTTGCCCCCCCCCCACCCCCCGTTTGATGCCATCAACGTTAACGGTGAGGAAATATGTCGTCATGCTTTTAGACCACGGCGGACTCCTCTCCAAGACCTTTTTGTGGCAAATAGTGAAGCAGCAGCTAGCTTGCTGGCACTGCACATATAATGCATAGCCGAGGGAACACACACTTTGTTGACTTGGGATTAATTGTATATAACTTGTCTGATGTGTTCAATCAAATAATACTTTGATGGGATCAATTCTCATCAGATCTGGACATCCCTTGTGCTTTGTAATAGTGATGCTTAGACACACTTTAAATAATCCTCAGTTTAGCTTGGGGCAAGTGCAGTGAACTTCATGTTTTGGGGAGAAAGTCTAATTGACAGAGCACTTCACTGTAGTATCAAAGTACCTGTCACAGCAGGCTGTACTTCCTGAAGAGGCTGTGGTTGTTCAACAGCTGGAAACACAGGAAACTCCTGTGGATGTTCTACCAGTCCATGGTAGCCAGCGTCCTCTCACACCATGGTGTGCTAGGGGGTGCAGCACATCCAAAAAGGACCCATCCAGGCTGGACAAACTGATCAGGTGGGCTGGGGTCATGGTTGGCATGAAGGTGGCCTCTGGTGACAGTGGCAGAGAAGAGAACACTGGACATTATAGACCAGCTGTGCCCATCCCTGTTCTTGGAGGGCTCCTGCCCTGCATGTTTTCTAACTCTCCCTGTTCCACTTCCAGGCAATTAAATCTATCAGGTGTGCTCAGCCAATCAAGAGCTGGAAGACACCACTTTAAAATAAAATCAGCTGTGACTTGAGTAGGTAGATGTAGAAAACTTGCAGAATAGGGGCTCTCCAAGAAAAGGGTTGGTGACCACTGATGCACTTTTATGTTTCGTATTCTCCTAGCACAATTGATTACCGGTTACCTGTTCATTTCAGTGGGATTCATCATCACATCCTGATGAAAACATATCCACATAAAGCCTCCTAATTTTCGAAAGCAACGTCTGAAATACTTTTTTTCGCGGCTGAAGAAAAGTCCCTCTGTGACTCGGGGCACAGTTGTTCCGTCAAATCAGTCAGCGGAGCCTCCTCCCCACCGTGTGTCTGTCTTTGTGCTGCAAGTTGAAAAAGTCACAGCGCCTCATTAACGTCTGATTTACCACAGGCACCAGGCAATTCTGGCTGCACGCAGTGAAATTATCCCACGATCCAAAAAGAAAAAAATAAATGTTAAAATGACTCAGTTTTGCCTCTGTGTGGAGCGGAGATGCCGCGCGACGCTGTGTGCGTGCTGGATGCCATGCTCGTCAATATTTACATGTAACAGTTTCAGCAAAAAAGGCATTTACTGCATGTATTTAATTAAAAGTTCAACAAATATTTCTAACATCTTTCTGTGTAAATATCTCATGTTGCAATGTGGATACCTGCGGCTTATAGACAAGTGTGGCCTATATAGGTATAAAATTTTTTTTTTTTCCTTTTCAAAATTGGTGGGTTTAGTTATATTCAGGTGTGCTCTATGGTCCAGAAATTACAGTATTTCCTCCCCTGTATAGCCCCTCCAGGGCTCCATAGAGAACAAGCCGTAGCCCAGTCAGGGACAGTCCTGTGTTGGCATTTAATTTTATACGATTAAGAAGTACTGAAACATCCGTTTACTAACCTCTTCTGGTTGACCGCTTCCTGTCTGTTGCACCTTTAATCATACCCAGAGCCATTAGAGATTGAACTGAGTGTTTGCACAACATGAATTCAAATTGATGGAATCTCTTATGACTATATTAAACATGATGAATAGCTGTGTGTGGTCAGTTTATCATCTGTCTGGCTGCTGATCAATCGTGTGTGTGGGTGGGGGGGGGGTGTTGTAAGACAAATCCCTTCTTGTGAAGCAGCTTTTAGTTACTTCACAGCTGCCAACTCACAGGCTGAAACGGAACCTATAAAGTTTGTACATTTGTTTGCGCACACTGCCATTTTGTCAGGATAACGTGAGCAGGGAGTTAAAGACAAAGGGGTTGTTTTACTCGTCCCTGTGTCATACAACCTGTTTTTTTTTTTGTTACTTTTTTTTATAGCCAGATCATGGGAGATGAGCTCCCCCGTTGATTTGAGCTCTCCATAGCAGAGCACGTTTACATGACCATAATAATCAGATAACTGTTACTAATCAGATAACTGTAATAATCTGATCTCTCATGTTTACATGCGCTTCAGTAATCGGAACAGTGGCGGAAGACACCAAATGCACTACACTTCCCACTCATGGTAACAGCAACGTGACACTTAACTAAACTGACTGAACCAGTTGAGCTACAAAAACACAAATCAATAACCCTAACATCTCTGTTAAACTAACATGAACCACAGTAACATTTAAAACCCCCAAACCGCAACTCCCATGGTGAATTGCAGCACAACATCCATTGTTGTTTCCTATTAGCTAACTGTTGTTAGCTAATACCCCTAATTTCTCCAAAAATATTAGTCCTATTAACTTTTTGTTTTCGCAGCATTTATCCTTGACCCAAAATACATAAGCATACGAAATGGCAAATGTCAGCTCTCTCCTCTTTCTCAATGATTGAAGCCATACACATGCATACACGCACACAGAAGCCACCTGGCTATTGTAATATAAATTATATGTATAAATTATAAAATGTGTGCTTTCACTTTTCTAAAGTTTTTTTTTTTTTTTTTTTTCTTTTTTCTCCTGCCATTCAATTTAATCAGGTTTTCATGAGCTGGCATTTTTCATTTATACTGGGCAAAATAAACATACAAATTATTTATTTATTTATTGATATTTGTAATCGCATTACAGTTTGGTAAGAAACAAACAAAAACCCCCTCAAATGAATCCCCCCAACATTTTTCAATATTTTGTGGCGTGTGTGTGTGTGTGTGTGTGTGTGTGTGTGTGTGTGTGTGGCTGTGTGTGTGTGTGTGTGTGTGTGTGTGTGTGTAATGTCACATGCACAGTACTGCATGTGACCTGTGAAAGTGTTTCAAATCTTAAGCTTCATATTTCCAGTATAATTACTCAAATTAAAGTGTTTAATAGTCATTGTTACCGCAGTACTGTGGCTTACAGTATGAAAATGTAAAAAAAAAGAAATCGCACTCCACATTCCAGCTAAACATGTAATTTTGATCGTGTTTTAATGTATTAAACTTTTTCATACAGTTAAAAGTTAAATGAGGATCTTTTTGTAGTGTGTATAAGATCAAAGGAAAGCCCTTGAACACATCAGTGCCATGCACAGTGTAAAAGCTCTGACATGTAACATGTCTATGGGAAATAAATGGACTGCATTTATATAGCACTTATCCATCTGAATCAGAAGCTTAAAGTGCTTTACAATGATAACCTTTTTTGTAATGCACAGCTTTGAAGTGTTATCCTGATTTAAACATAAACTTACTAGTTTTAAAAAAATTGGTGGGTAGAGTACTGAAAATGTGTATATATTTTCAAGTACAATTACTACCGTAAAAGTACAAGTTCCTCTTGTAGAAACCTACCAAAAGGATAAAGTATAGAGTTGATAAAGTACTCAAAGTATTATCTGGTCAGTCTCGGTTGTCGTCTTGTGGTTGTTTCGTAAAAATTGTAAAACCTAGGGAGCTGTTGCCCCCCCTGCTTCCATTGACTGTGTAAAGCCACCTTGACACTTGCAGGAATTTGATCCCTGCACTGGCACGCAATCTGGCTTGCCACAGAAGTAAACTTGTAAAGCCTGGGTCCCACTGAATAATGAAAGATGAATAATGAGCCACGCAGCATGTTTTCTTTGCTACGAGAGGTTTTCTTCAACTATTGTGGGAGAATAGTGGCTCTCAGAGGCATTAGCTTCAGTTAACGAGGCTCCTCTCTGAGTGTGGTGCTAATTTCAAGTTGTTCAGAATTTAGCAACAATGTGGGGCATTTTGTGTACGAGTTACTACGACATGGGCGTCGTGCTTACGAGGCTGCTAAAAGCCCATTATCCGTACGCCTGGCAGCTACGCGGGACCTGAGAGGCTATTTTTAGAGCAGCTGCCATCTTGTGGACACAATTCCACCTGCTCCGTGCACAGGACATAAAATTATTTTGTAGCAGATTATAATCATTTTCTGCCAATCCTTGAATGCTGAAAACACCTTTAATCGCTTCTGGAATCACAGAGGACTGTTTCATCTGGATGCTTTTTTCCTCTTTCCTGCTCCATGTGGAATGCATTTTGAACAGCTTAAGGTAACTATTTTTAATGTTTTTATAGCTTGATAAACAGTTCCTAGCTGTAAAAGTATGTCTATGGTGATTTAATATCTTGTTAATAGATCACAGGAGCTCCACTGTGTGTGTGCACTGAGGCAGTGACTCATCACGCTCCAAAGGAGCATTTAGGCAGAAGCCAGGTCACAAGAGTGATTTTTCAGTAAATAATGCACAAAGACAAAGTTAAAATTTGGATGACTGCGTGAAAGTGGCTGTGTGTTTAAAGCCGCGGAAGAAATAACTCCAGTGAAGCCGCTAAAAGCAGCGCAGAGCTTTGCAGCAACACAGAAGGAGAGCGTGCAAAAGGCAGATTTTGAAGACATAACACAAAGTTAAAAGTTGTATCACGGTGACTTGTAAGCTGCAGAAGAAATAAAGAAATATATATATTTTTGAAAGTGATCCACGAGTTGCACTAGCAGGTGTATATAATTAGGCAAAGGCTATATACCCAACCGTTAGGCAAATAAATATAATGTCTTATCTTATTCGCTCAACCGTTGGGCAGATAAGTCATACATTGAACATTAAATGCACAACCATTGGGCAGATAAATATAATGTCTAATCTTATTCGCCCTACCTTGATCGTGTATTTGACATGTTTTGTGCATCTAAACTACGTTTTTTACACCACTTTTTAAGGCTCTATTGCGGCGTATGTTTGACATATTTAACGGCGCCGTCTTTAATTATTGCAAAAACACCACAATGGATGAAAACAGACAAACTTCATAAGTATTTTGAACAGAAGCCTGTTAACAAAGACGAAACAGTTTTTGAACAAAATGCTGCTTGTTGGCTGTAAGATGGTGTTAGTTTGACACTGTTCCCTGGGTGTGATGAGCCAAATAGAACCGCTTTAGATGACAGCTCCTCCGCGGGCTGCGAACCCTCCCGCAGCCGGTGAGAAAATATCCGACTTTTTTCTCTCCCGCGTTGAAACTGGAAGTGAGCTTACAAGCGCCCTCATTGGCGGTTGTGGTTGGGCGTATATGCTCATGAATTTACTTTATTGACCCAATGGTTGGGTGTATAGCCACTCTCATATAATTAAAGCAGCCACCTCATTGTCTATGCAGAATGGCAGCGCGCATGCAAAAGAGGGATTTTGCAGAAATAAATGGACAAACACAAAATTAAAAGTGCAATCACGGTGTGAAAATGGCTGTTTAAAGCCAGGGGAAAAATAAAGGCAACAAGCCACAGATGGAAAGGAAGCCAGTGAGGAGGAGCACAGAGGCGGCTGTCCAGGAATGTAGAACAGCAGCATGCGCGCAAAGAGCGATTTTTGCAGAAATAAATGGACAACACAAAGTTAAAAGTGGGATCACAATAAAGCTGCAGAAGAATTAAAGCCAGCGAGCCGCGGAGACAGCGAGGAGCACAGAGGCGGCTGTCCAGGAGCCTTTGGTTCAGTTCTAGCTGGTCTGGTGCATTACAGGTGGACAGCAGCCTGGCACACAGCGCACAATCGCGGGACTGTACTGGAGCGTCTGTTTTTGGACTGCATTTAAAAAATGTGACATCTTTCAATGCTGCTGTGAATTGAAAACCCACACTTTTAAATTGACCAGGTGTGGGAGGGCTGGAGGTTTGGACCAAACCCATGCCTAAACGTGCGCCAACATCATGTTATCATGGTGCTTTCACGGCACTACATGGCTTAGCGTGGCCATTCGAGGCTCTAATGACAGGTTGGTTGTGGCTCACTAGAGGCTGCTACATGGCACATGTGAGGTACAGAGAGGCACATAGAGGCACCTTAGTTGTAGATACGTGATAGATGAAAATGTGGGTGGTTCTTCAAATAATCGCTGACACACCCATGCGAGGCTCCTTATTCATGGCCAAGGTTTCTTTTCAGCACTGTAGCCAGGCTGACAGAGTCAGAGCTCTATTGAGTTGAGTATTCCATTAACTTTAACTAGTAATGACTTCATGACTTTCTTTGCTAACAAAATTTTAACTATTAGAGAAAAAATTACTCATAACCATCCCAAGACGTATCGTTATCTTTGGCTGCTTTCAGTGATGCCGGTATTTGGTTAGACTCTTCTCTCCGATTGTTCTGTCTGAGTTATTTTCATTAGTTACTTCATCCAAACCATCAACATGTTTATTAGACCCCATTCCTACCAGGCTGCTCAAGGAAGCCCTGCCATTATTTAATTGCTTCGATCTAAATATGATCAATCTATCTTTGTTAGTTGGCTATGTACCACAGGCTTTTAAGGTTGCAGTAATTTAAACCATTACTTAAAAAGCCATCACTTGACCCAGCTATCTTAGTTAATTATAGGCCAATCTCCAACCTTCCTTTTCTCTCAAAAATTCTTGAAAGGGGTAGTTGTACAAACAGGCTAACTGATCATCTTGCAGAGGAATGGTCTATTTGAAGAGTTTCAGTCAGGTTTAGTAATTCATCATAGTACAGAAACAGCATTAGTGAAGGTTACAACTGATCTTCTTATGGCCTCGGACCGTGGACTCATCTCTGTGCTGTTCTGTTAGACCTCAGTGCTGCTTTTGATACTGTTGACATAAGATTTTATTACAGAGATTAGAGCATGCCATAGGTATTAAAGGCACTGCGCTGCGGTGGTTTGAATCATATTTGTCTAATAGATTACAATTTGTTCATGTAAATGGGAATCTTCTTCACAGACTAAAGTTAATTATGGAGTTCCACAAGGTTCTGTGCTAGGACCAATTTTATTCACTTTATACATGCTTCCCTTAGGCAGTATTATTAGACGGTATTGCTTAAATTTTCATTGTTACGCAGATGATTCCCAGCTTTATCTATCCATGAAGCCAGAGGACACACACCAATTAGCTAAACTGCAGGATTGTCTTACAGACATAAAGACATGGATGACCTCTAATTTCTGCTTTTAAACTCAGATAAAACTGAAGTTATTGTACTTGGCCCCACAAATCTTAGAAACATGGTGTCTAACAGATCCTTACTCTGGATGGCATTACCCTGACCTCTAGTAATACTGTGAGAAATCTTGGAGTCATTTTTGATCATGGATATGTCATTCAAAGTGCATATTAAACAAATATGTAGGACGCTTTTTGCATTTACGCAATATCTCTAAAATCAGAAAAGGTCTTGCTCAGAGTGCTGCTGGAAAAAACTAATTCATGCATTTATTTCCTCTAGGCTGGACTATTGTAATTCATTATTATCAGGTTGTCCTAAAAGTTCCCTAAAAGCCTTCAGTTAATTCAAAATAGCTGCAGCTAGAGTAATGACGGGGACTAGAAGGAGAGAGCATATCTCACCCATATTGGCCTCTCTTCATTGGCTTCTGTTATTCTCGAATAGAATAGAATCTTAGGGACCTCATAGTACCAATCACCCAATAGGCGCTTCGCATCTGACTGCAGGCTTACTTGTAGTTCCTAGGTTGTAAGGTAGAATGGGAGGCAGAGCCTTCAGCTTGTCAGGCTCTCTCCTGTGGAACCAGCTCCCAATTCGATCAGGGAGAACAGACACCCTATCTTACTTTTAAGATTAGGCTTAAAACTTTCCTTTTTGCTAAAGCTTATAGTTAGGGCTGGATCAGGTGACCCTGAACCATCCCTTAGTTATGCTGCTATAGATGTAGACTGCTGGGGGGTTCCCATGATGCACTGTTTCTTTCTCTTTTTGCTCTGTAGCACCACTCTGCATTTAATCATTAGTGATCGATCTCTGCTCCCCTCCACAGCATGTCTTTTTCCTGGTTCTCTCCCTCAGCCCCAACCAGTCCAGCAGAAGACTTGCCCCTCCTGAGCCTGGTTCTGCTGGAGGTTTCTTCCTGTTAAAAGGGAGTTTTTCCTTCCCACTGTAGCCAAGTGCTTGCTCACAGGGGGTCGTTTTGACCGTTGGGGTTTTACATAATTATTGTATGGCCTTGCCTTACAATATAAAGCGCCTTGGGGCAACTGTTTGTTGTGATTTGGCGCTATATAAAAAAATTGATTGATTGATTATTATTCGGTGGGACCCAGGATTAATCTGCATGAGCTCAAAAACGATTGATTTTGTTGTCAGTAATGGATGAACGCAAATTTAAAATTTGGATCACGGTGTCAAATGTGTATTTAAAGCAGCAGAAAAAAATGAAGCCAGCAAGGAGTGCAGAGGGGACTGCCCAGGAATGCAGAACACGCTCACAAAACAGCGATTTTGCAGACATAATGGACGAACACAGTTAAAAGTTGGATCACGGTGTCAAAGTGGCTGTGTTTAAAACCGTAGCTGGAAAGGAAGCCAGCGAGAAGGAGCACAGAGCTGTCCAGGAATGCAGAACAAGAGTGTGCAAAAGAGCGATTTTGCAGACATAACACAAAGTTAAAAGGTGGATCACGGTGACTGTAAGCCGCAGAAGAAATAAATCTTTTTTTTTTTTTTTTTTTTTTTTTTTTTTTTTTTTTTTTTTTTTTTTTTTGAAGTGATCCACACAGAGCTGGGTGAACGCACAGATCTGCTGTATTTGACTCTGGAACACAGGTGAACAGCAGCCTAGCACACGGCGCACACCAGCCAGTGTCGTGCCAAAGTAGTTATCTCCGTCAGAATTTGTATCCCCTGGCATGGGAGCGCGCACTCACTCAGTGCAGTGTCTTTCTTTGGACTGCATTTAAAAAAAAAAAAAAAGTGACTCTCGAATGGATGCTGTAAATTGAAAACCCACACTTTAAAAGGCCCAAATGTGGGAGGGCTGGAGGTTTGGACCAAACCCATGCCTCAACGCGCACCAACATCACTTTAAATCAAATCAATTTTATTTATATAGCGCCAAATCACAACAAACAGTTGCCCCAAGGCGCTTTATATTGTAAGGCAAAAGCCATACAATAATTACAGAAAAACCCCAATGGTCAAACGACCCCCTATGAGCAAGCACTTGGCGACAGTGGGAAGGAAAACCTCCCTTTTAACAGGAAGGAACATGTTCCAAGTTAACATGGTGCTACATAGGGATGTCCCGATCTGGATCACATGATTGAAATCGGGTCTGATCACGTGGGTTTCAGACTTGATCGAACCGGACGTTGCATCCGATCAGGAATCCGATATATATTTTATCCTCATTATTTTGATCAGTGCTATTTCAAGCTCATATTGCAGATTAATGGGCCTTCACGCGTCGGTAGCGTCACAGGCATCAAGAATCGGTCTAAAAAGCATTATTTCAATGAGACGTGTTGCTTTTTAGAGGTGTCAGAAGCGTCTCTTTAGTTCGGCGTTTGACGCGATGCTTCTGCGGGATGTGCGCTTGCCGCTTTTCGACAGGCTGAAGCGGTCAAAGTTCAACCCAATCTTTTTTTTTTTTTTTTAATCGAACAAAAGAAAAAACATAAGTTCAACCCCAGTCCAACTTTCGACGCTCTGTGCTGTGACGTTGCTTCACGCTGTCCAATAGGAATGACACGTCGGGCCAAAACACGGAAAGACTAGTGACAGAAACCACTGATCTGTACAAAACAGGAGCAGTTTTCTGAAGAAAAATCTTGGAAATGTTTTTGTTGTTGTTTACCTCAGAATTTCTGATTACTTTTTTAAAAAAAAAAAGTTTAGAACACTTGTAATTAAAATAGCTAAATCAATAAATGGTTCTTTAGAAACCTTTCATCTGTAAATTAAAGCCACCTGCTATTTCAGATTAGATAATTTCTTGTTTAACATAAGGAACCTTGGACATTTATTTTTAGACAAATAAAATAACATGGAAATTTGTACATTTTTTAAGTTTGGTAGATTATTGCTTGATTGGTCAAGCTACCTCAAGGAGAAGTGCACTGTTTAAATGATAAATAATAAAATAAGGTGATTTAAAATGAAAATATTATATATTTAGGATTTGTTCATTCAGTTTTTTAAAGTATTGGATCGGGACTCGGCATTGACAGATACTCTGAATCAGATCAGGGCCAAAAAGAAAACCTGATCGGGGACAATCCCCTAGTGTTACATGGGTCATATGTCTTGACGTGGATCATATGCGGCGACACGAGCCATTTGAGGCTGGACGGGGCTTCAAATGACAGGTCAGGTTGTGGCTCACTAGAGACTGATACCTGGCGCATGTGAGGTACAGAGAGGCACATAGAGGTGCCTTAGTAGCGGATACGTGACGGCTTAAAATGTGGACCATTCTGCAAATAATCGCTGAGACACCCATGTGTAGCTCATTATTCATGGCTTATTATTCCATGGGGCCGAGGCACCTCACCTTACAGCAGTCACAGCGTCTAAGAAGAACGAAGTGCTGGAAATCCTGCTCAGTTTCAGATGAAGCCCTCACGATTAGTGCCAAGAAGGCACTCAGACAGAATTTGTGGCTACAGAATAAATGCTGTGTCACTAAAGATCTCCGCATAGACCCCCCCCACCCCCATTTTCAGCTCTGCTCAAGATCAGTTCACTGCCAAACCAACGCATTCCTGATGGGATCCCGTCCAACCGCTGCACAGCACATCTCTCTCTCCTCTCTGTGTGTCTAAGTTAGCTGCAGTTTTTGCTGCATCATCATCCAAGATGGAGAGACCTGAATGTTGTGCGGGCGGCTGCCGGCAGACTGTATGTGGGGAAATGTGCACACGTAGCCATTGGATCTGGTTTCCAGCAGTCCGCTATGTGCTGAGCTGTCACATGCTAAGGGAAGATGCATACTTACAGGGAGATGTCGGTGAAGGGTGAACATGGAGGGAAGTGGGGGAGGAGACTGGGATTAGAGGCAGAGAGAAGAGGAAGAAATGTGAACATGGGAGAGGAAGGTAGATGCGCATGCAAGAGGTGGAGCTTAGCATCAGCCACTTTCCTCTGCCATCCTTTCTCTCGTTTCAGTTTCTCCACATCCATAGTTGTTAGCTGAAGCCATGTCTGCAGTGATTTTTCTTACATTTGCTTAATTCCAAGTGATCAGGCAGACAGCTGCACTGATTTGTATATTTATGGACTATCATTGTTCTCTGAGTAGTGCAACAGGAGCCAATTCCAGACGCCAGCGTGCTATCACTCTCTGCTGCGGGAGTGCTGGAGGGTGGCCGGTTCTTAAATGAGATTCAGAACTGGCGTATTGTTCCATAGCGCCTTTTTGGAAGGACAATCGTGCAGAAGGTTGGGGACGTGGGGAGAGGGGTGGCAGACAGAGGAGTTTGGAGTAGATGCCGAGTGCGATATCGCCGGCTAGCGCAAGAATGGTTATGCCGGCTCCTCGTGTTGCAGTCGCCCTTCTGCTCCATCGGCTGTTTGTCACTAAGGCACAGCCCTGCTGCTTCTCGACATGAGCCTCGCTGGAAGGGTGTCCTGTTCCATACTCAACTGCTTTGTAAGTTCTCCGGGTTTGGATGTTTATGCTCACTGTCGTGTGTTTTTAAAGTAACTCTTCATCCTCCCATCTCTTTTACTTATTCATGACTATCTGCCAATCTGCAGGAAAGTGGGAGTGTTTGCTGACCCACATGAGTGCTACATTATTGAATCTCAGTATGCAAGTAATTTTTATTATCCTCATCACTTCTCATGCATGAGATGAGAAGCCGCTGTCTCTCCTGTGTACAGGCCTGAGAGCTGCTGGCAGCGTGTTGATCGGATGAGGAGAGAGAATATCAGGTGGAACGAGCTGTTCAGAGGACACATGTGCTCTGACTTTGCAGACTTGGAGCAGTTTATTCACTGCAGTGGATGATCTGTCAGAGACATTTGTTGGCTTAGGAACAGGACAGATGGTTTCAGCATTCTTCTTTCTTGCTTTTGAACTTTGTTCATCACATCACTATTTTCTGTTTAACACAACACTGAACGGCGTTCTTAATGTATACAGTGAGGAAAATAAGTATTTGAACACCCTGCGGTTTTGCAAGTTCTCCCACTTAGAAATCATGGAGGGGTCTGAAATTTTCATCTTAGGTGCATGTCCACTGAGAGACATAATCTAAAAAAAAAATCTGGAAATCACAATGTATGATTTTTTAAAAATAATTTATTTGTATGTTACTGCTGCAAATACACTCAACAAAAATATAAACGCAACACTTTTGGTTTTGCTCCCATTTTGCATGAGATGAACTCAAAGATCTAAAACGTTTTCCACATACACAATATCACTATTTCCCTCAAATATTGTTCACAAACCAGTCTAAATCTGTGATAGTGAGCACTTCTCCTTTGCTGAGATAATCATCCCACCTCACAGGTGTTCCATATCAAGATGCTGATTAGACACCATGATTAGTGCACAGGTGTGCCTTAGACTGTCCACAATAAAGGCCACTCTGAAGGTGCAGTTTTGTTTTATTGGGGGGGATACCAGTCAGTATCTGGTGTGACCACCATTTGCCTCATGCAGTGCAACACATCTCCTTCACATAGAGTTGATCAGGTTGTCAATTGTGGCCTGTGGAATGTTGGTCCACTCCTCTTCAATGGCTGTGCGAAGTTGCTGGATATTGGCAGGAACTGGTACACACTGTCGTATACGCCGGTCCAGAGCATCCCAAACATGCTCAATGGGTGACATGTCCGGTGAGTATGCCGGCTGGGACTGTATGCTGGGACATTTTCAGCTTCCAAGAATTGTGTACAGATCCTTGCAACATGGGGCCGTGCATTATCCTGCTGCAACATGAGGTGATGTTCTTGGATTGGCACAACAATGGGCCTCAGGTTCTCATCACGGTATCTCTGTGCATTCAAAATGCCATCAATAAAATGCACCTGTGTTCTTCGTCCATAACAGACGCCTGCCCATACCATAACCCCACCGCCACCATGGGCCACTCGATCCACAACATTGACATCAGAAGACCGCTCACCCACACGACGCCACACACGCTGTCTGCCATCTGCCCTGGACAGTGTGAACCGGGATTCATCCGTGAAGAGAACACCTCTCCAACGTGCCAAACACCAGCGAATGTGAGCATTTGCCCACTCAAGTCGGTTACGACGACGAACTGGAGTCAGGTCGAGACCCCGATGAGGACGACGAGCATGCAGATGAGCTTCTCTGAGATGGTTTCCAGCAGCTGTCCGAGTGGCTGGTCTCAGACGATCTTGGAGGTGAACATGCTGGATGTGGAGGTCCGGGCTGGTGTGGTTACACGTGGTCTGCGGTTGTGAGGCTGGTTGGATGTACTGCCAAATTCTCTGAAACGCCTTTGGAGACGGCTTATGGTAGAGAAATGAACATCAATACACGAGCAACAGCTCTGGTTGACATTCCTGCTGTCAGCATGCCAATTGCACGCTCCCTCAAATCTTGCAACATCTGTGGCATTGTGCTGTGTGATAAAACTGCACCTTTCAGAGTGGCCTTTTATTGTGGGCAGTCTAAGGCACACCTGTGCACTAATCATGGTGTCTAATCAGCATCTTGATATGGCACACCTGTGAGGTGGGATGGATTATCTCAGCAAAGAAGTGCTCACTATCACAGATTTAGACTGGTTTGTGAACAATATTTGAGGGAAATGGTGATATTGTGTATGTGGAAAAACCTTTAGATCTTTGGGTTCATCTCATGCAAAATGGGAGCAAAACCAAAAGTGTTGCGTTTATATTTTTGTTGAGTGTCAGTATTTGAACACCTACCAACCAGCAAGAATACTGTCTCACACAGACCTGTTAATTTTTCTTTAAGAAGCTCTCTTATTCTGCACTCTTTATCTGTATTAATTGCACCTGTTTGAACTTGTTACCTGTATAAAAGACACCTGTTCTCACACTCCAACCTGTCCACCATAGCAAGACCAAAGAGCTGTCTAAGGACAACAGGGACAAAACTGTAGACCTGCACAAGGCTGGGATGGACTACAGGACAACAGGCAAGCAGCTTGGTAGAAGACAACAACTGTTATGATTATTTATTAGAAAGTGGAAGAAACACAAGATGACTGTCAATCTCCCTCAGTCTGGGATTCCATGCAAGATCTGACTTTGTGGGGTAAAGATGATTCTGAGAAAGCTCAGAACTACACAGGAGGACCTGGTCAATGACCTGAAGAGAGCTGGGACCACAGTCACAAAGATTACATTAGTAACACATGATGCTGTCATGGTTTAAAATCCTGCAGGGCAGCAAGGTCCACCTGCTCAAGCCAGCACATGTCCAGGCCCGTTTGAAGTTCACCAGTGACCATGTGGATGATCCAGAGGAGGCATGGGAGAAGGTCATGTGGTCACATGAGACCAGAATAGAGCTTTTTGGAATCAACTCCACTTACCATGTTTAGAGGATGAGAACAACCCCAAGAAAACCATCCCAAGCATGGAGCATGGGGGTGGAAACATCATACTCTGGGGGTACTCTTCTGCAAAGGGGACAGGACGACTGCACCGTATTGAAGGGAGGATGGATGGGGTCATGTATTGGGAGATTTTGGCAAACAACCTCCTTCCCTCAGTAAGAGCACTGAAGATGGGTCATGGCTGGGTCTTCCCGCATGACAGTGACCCCAGACACACGGCCAGGGCAACTAAGGAGGGGCTCCGTAAGAAGCATTTCAAGGTCCTGGAGTGGCCTGGCCAGTCTCAGGACCTGAACTCAATAGAAAAATCTTTGGAGGGAGCTGAAACTCCAAACCTGAAAGATATGGAGAAGATCTGTATGGAGGAGTGGACCAAAATCCCTGCTGCAGTGTGTGCAAACCTGGTGAAAAACTACAGGAAACATTTGACCTCTGTAATTGCAAACAAAGGCTACTGTACCAAATATTGACATTGATTTTCACAGGTGTTCAAATACTTATTTGCAGCAGTAACATACAAATAAATTATTAAAAAAAATCAAACAGTGATTTCTGGATTTTTTTTTTTTTTTTTTTTTTTTTTTATTATGTCTCTCACAGTGGACATACACCTAAGATGAAAATTTCAGACTCCTCCATGATTTCTAAGTGGGAGAACTTGCAAAATCGCAGGGTGTTCAAATACTTATTTTCCTCATTGTAGCTATGATTTTTGCACACTGTCTAGTAACAATACTCAAATTGTCAGTTACCTGCCAATCACCCTTTTAATATTAGGCCATTAAACAAGGAGAATTTCCAGTATGACTAACTACATTACTTTCCTTTTTCCAATAAGCTGTGTATTAATTTTACTGTAATCATTTAGAGTGTAAAATGGCATTAGTTTAAAAAAAAAAAAAAAGCTGGGCAGTGCAGCCACCAAGGATGGGTCCTCGTAGTACTTAACCCAAATCCAGACCAATTTTCCATTACTTTAGATTTGCTAAATGGTTCAGGAACAATTATGTTTTTTCTTTTTTATAATAAAGATTAAACATTACTTAACTCTTCAAAGCCACATTGTTCTAATGTAGCCAGATTAAATGATTTTACATTTGGTTTACAACAGGGATCTCTAATCCTGATCCTGGAGAGCATCTGCTAGACATGTTTTTGTGTTTTTCCCACAATCAATTAACCCAGAAAAGACACCAGGTTTGCTACATCTTTATGGTTAGAGCAGGGAGAGGTGAAACTTACTTGAAGCTGATGGACTCTAGGAACAGAGTTGGAAACTATTTTAAAACAAGCTTCAGAAAAAAAGCTTTTTTTTTTAAGATTTGGACAGCTTTTAAAGTTGGCTTAAACCAATCTACCCTTCTTGTGCAACAGCTTAATATACACTCAACAAAAATATAAACGCAACACTTTTGGTTTTGCTCTCATTTTGTATGAGATGAACTCAAAGATCTAAAACTTTTCCACATACACAATATCACCATTTCCCTCAAATATTGTTCACAAACCAGTCTAAATCTGTGAAAGTGAGCACTTCTCCTTTGCTGAGATAATCCATCCCACCTCACAGGTGTGCCATATCAAGATGCTGATTAGACACCATGATAAGTGCACAGGTGTGCCTTAGACTGTCCACAATAAAAGGCCACTCTGAAAGGTGCAGTTTTATCACACAGCACAATGCCACAGATGTCGCAAGATTTGAGGAAGCGTGCAATTGGCATGCTGACAGCAGGAATGTCAACCAGAGCTGTTGCTCGTGTATTGAATGTTCATTTCTCTACCATAAGCCGTCTCCAAAGGCGTTTCAGAGAATTTGGCAGTACATCCAACCAGCCTCACAACCGCAGACCACGTGTAACCACACCAGCCCAGGACCTCGACATCCAGCATGTTCACCTCCAAGATCGTCTGAGACCAGCCACTCGGACAGCTGCTGAAACAATCGCTTTGCATAAACCAAGAATTTCTGCACAAACTGTCAGAAACCGTCTCAGGGAAGCTCATCTCCATGCTCGTCATCCTCATCAGGGTCTCGACCTGACTCCAGTTCGTCGTCGTAACCGACTTGAGAGGGCAAATGCTCACATTCGCTGGTGTTTGGCACGTTGGAGAGGTGTTCTCTTCTCGGATGATGCGAAGGAGATGTGTTGCACTGCATGAGGCATATGGTGGTCACACCAGATACTGACTGGTATCCCCCCACCAATAAAACAAAACTGCACCTTTCAGAGTGGCCTTTTATTGTGGGCAGTCTAAGGCACACCTGTGCACTAATCATGGTGTCTAATCAGCATCTTGATATGGCACACCTGTGAGGTGGATGGATTATCTCAGCAAAGGAGAAGTGCTCACTATCACCAGATTTCGACGGGCTTTGTGAACAATATTTGAGGGAAATGGTGATATTGTGTATGTGGAAAAAAGTTTTAGATCTTTGAGTTCATCTCATACAAAATGGGAGCAAAACCAAAAGTGTTGCGTTTATATTTTTGTTGAGTATAAATCCACACCAGTTCATTGTAAATAAAATGGAAAAGCGTGTTATTCAGCTTCGCAGCGTCTGGCAAAGTTTGGGAACCACTTTGCTCAGACGTTGGAAGTTACTGGTGAATTTGGATATTACTCAAAAAAAAAAAAAAAAGAAAAGAACAAACAAAACACTCCATTCCAGTATACTTTCAGATAATTTTATAAATGCTTTTAAGCAGCATTGGAGCTGTTATTGTAAGCACTGGCCTACAAGACCTGTTTTATGTCTTTATCTTTTTTTTTTTTTTTTGTCCCCCGCCCTCCAGAAGGGAGACAATAAAATGGTTTCTGTTTGTCCATCATATTGCTTGTCACCACTATAAGTCAACAATGCTCCCAGGTACTGTCTTCATATTTGATACACAAACACCGCAGACCAAAATCTTGGATAGGTTTGAGCGCCTTTTAACTTGGTTAAAAATAGGTCAGTGACAAAACCTTGTCATCATAAGTTGTACACATACACTAAATTGAGACACTTTTATTTATGTGGTTTTGTTCATTTATTTATGAATGACACTTTACGTAGGTGGGGAGGACAAAGTAGCCTTTTTGTTTTCTCCAGTTCTATCAAATTGAAACAACTAGCGTGTTGCTCGTGGGGGATCAACAGTTTTTAAAACTCAACCCTTTTATTTCCTGTTAAGTAACTTTTTTTAATGTTAATTTACTGTTTTAATGTAGTTCTAAATTGTTTAGGTTCCTATCATATATGCATTATTATTATTATTACTTGTTTTTACTTTATTACTATTATTGCTTGTATTTTGGACCACAATGGAAATGTTTTCACTTTGTTGTATCAGCCAATTGAACCTACTAAATAATCATGCACCCATACAACTACACAGATGCCTGCCTCTTTGCTTTGAATATATATATATATATATATATATATACACACACACACACACACTTATCCCTGCTGGAATGGTGTGTGAGTCCAGAGTGTAAACGTTTAGTGTTGTTAGATAATATCCGTAGTTTCTCCAAAATATTAGTCCTATCAATGTACGTTTTCACAGTGTTCATCCTTGACCCAAAATACATAAGCATACCAAATGGCAAATGCCAGCTCTCCGCAGTTTGTCTTTGATCGAAGTTCTACACACGCAAGCATGCATATACACAAATGCCACTTTGCTTTTAATATATTGTGGCGAGCTGGCGGAAGAACAAAAACCGAGCCAGAGCTTTTTGTCTTTTCTGTATTCTGCCCCAAGCACGTGCTTTTATTTTTACACACCCACAAACGGAGACAGTGGTAGATGACATAAAATGCACTACACTTCCCACTCGTGGTTACAGCAACATGACACTTGACTAAACCAATTGAAGTACAAAAACTCAATAAATCGCTAACATTAACAACGCTGTTAAACTAACGTGTACTGCTATAACATTTAAAACCCCGAATTCCTATGGTGCATTGCATAAAATATTAGTCCTTTCAACTTTCTGTTTTTTGCAATGTTCATCCTTGACCCAGAATGCATAAGCATACCAAACGGCAAATGTCATGTCCCCCAGTCTCTCCGTGATTGAAGCCAAACACACACATGCACACAGAGGCCACTTGGTTATTGTAATATAGATTGTCTAACCTCCCAGAACAACCCAACATGCAGGATAGAGTACATCAGAATACAGTTTTCTGTTGGATTCCTGCCTGTACAACAGTTAGAAATCAGTACTGAACATGTATGTATTCCATCTACAGCTGAGACTTGGGGAGCACTTCGACATTTATCTTTTAGCTTTATGCTTGATCAAATTCTTTTTTATAAATCATTCAATAATGGGTGTTTAGTTGGAAATACATACATTTAAAGGAATTACAACAATAAGCTTCAGATGTTTATTGGCTCAGTCTGAGAGTGGTGGTTGACTCCTTGTCGTGTTCATGTGTGTGATTACACTTGGCAAGTTCTTCTACAATTTATGAGATCACTTAGCATGTCTGGTTCAGCTAAGTAAGCAGTTCTTCTGAATAAATGTCTGTATAATTTAGTGTCAAGGTTTTCCATTACTTTAGTGGGTTATAGTTCTCAGTCTTGTCATGTACTATAAAAGTGTTCTGCAGCGTCGTGTAAAAGTTTTGTCGATACCATCGACACTGCTGTGGAAAAATGCATATTGAGGCCCTCTTCCTGCTATCGCCGGCATGTTTATCTTCATTTATATATGTTGCCTACATCAAATGGAATGAAAACAAAACCTAATTGTATTAAGGTTTTTTTTTTCCCCCCCATGACTCAAACACTATTAGAATGAGTAGCTGAATGAATTTGATGTGTGCAGAGTCACAGGCTTTTTGGTGATGTGCTTTAATCTCTTCTTGCAGCATCAGTGGTGCCTGTGATCAATCTGATATTGGATCAAACCGGTGTTTTTTGGAACAGTAAATATACAGTAGCTGACTCTGTTACTGTGTGTCGACACTGAGGCAGAACACGGTCACAGTCACAGCCCTCATGGATGTAAAAAGTGCACATTATTATTCAGATTAGTTTTCACAAACTCATTGTAGTTTACTATTGGTTTAAAAAATGTTCCCATAGGACAAAGATAAAGGCTCAGATTAAAAGTTTATTCCTTTCACTTTTTTTCTAAGGCTCTTTCTAGACTTGAACTGCATTTAACTGGTTTTACTTTAATGGCAGAATATCTTCATAATTGTTTGTGTTTTGAGTTTTGTCGTTATCATTAGAAGTCATGCTTTCATTGCAGTGTTTGCTTACGATTCTCTTTTACACCCGGAAAGTATTAACGATTAGCGATTCACTTTTTCCGCATTTTATTTTACAGCTTTATTCCAAAATAAACAAAAATCCTCTGGTCTGATGAGACAAAGATTGAACTGTTTGGTGTGAATGCCAGGGATCATGTTTGGAAGAAAACCAGGCGCCATCCCTACAGTGAAGCATGGTGGTGGCAGCATCATGCTGTTGGGATGTTTTTCAGCAGCAGGAACTGGGAGACTTGTCAGGATTGAGGGAAAGATGAATGCAGGAATGTACAGAGACATCCTAGATGAAAACCTGCTCCAGAGCGCTGTTGACCTCAGTCTGGGGCGATGGTTCATCTTTCAGCAGGACAATGACCCTAAGCACACAGCCAAGATATCAAAGGAGTGGTTTCAGGACAACTCTGTGAATGTCCTTGAGTGGCTCAGCCAGAGCCCAGACCATAATCTGTTTGAACATCTCTGGAGAGATCTGAAAATGTCTGTGCACAGACGCTCCCCATCCAACTTGATGGAGCTTGAGAGGTGCTGCAAAGAGGAATGGACCAAACTGCCCAAAGATAGGTGCACCAAGCTTGTGACATCATATTCAAGAAGACTTGAGGCTGTAATTGCTGCCAAAGTTGCATCAACAAAGTACTGACCAAAGGGTGTAAATATTTATTATGTACAACTGCTGTGAAAACTTTAGAGATGCACTGTATAATCCTCAAAAAAGTAATTGGCAGACTAGATGTATGTATGTTGCTAAAAAAGACCTTTCTTAATTCTTCAGCTTTTGAATTACATTCCACTTATATGTGACTAAACTGGAGCTAGTCACCCAGAACATGAATGCCTATGAAATGTTAAAATCTCTTTTGGGAGGTCAGAAGAGAAACCAAGCCGTTGTCATGCTGCATTCCCTTGACTTACAGACAAAATCAGCTTTTGCATTAGCTACTTTTTAGTGTGAATTCTTTCCCTTTTTTTTTTACAGAGCTGGTCTAGGAACTGCACACAATAACTTATTAAAGGCTTCATGTATCATGGTGACATGTGGTAAATGGCGTTGTATCACCAAGATCTCAGACCGCTGCAACATTAGGCTGGTTTTGATTGTAGTTGTGGTTAGCGGGGTGCAGACCAAAGACTGAGAAACCTTGTATGAGTGATATCGTGACAAAGACCTCATGTATCATGATGAAAAATTGGTGCACTTGGTCACTTCACTAAAAACTCAGACAATTTCAGTGTTTGTGTTATGATTCCAATCGTGGCCATCATGGAATCGAGTCCCAAGCCTGCTGTACGCAGTAACACCATACCAACTTCCGAGATTGTGATGAAATTTAAGATTGCAGATTATACTTTGCTAAGATCTTGCACAAATTTGAGGTTGGGCATAGCAACATAGTTTAGAATCGGTGTCACCCTTGGTTTTTGTGACCCCCCCCTCCGATCTTTGTTTCAGAGAGCAAATTATCAAAATGTTGCAAATAGGAACTCAAAAGCGGAAGAATATGTGCATATTTAGGAGGTCATGTCTGCATTGTGGTGTTTCTGTAATCTGCACAAATCTGATCAAAGAATCACACTGACTATAAGTAAATCTGGTGAGAAATGATGGTAAATTGTTTCCAAAAAAATGAAATAGAAAGGCACTCTCTCTCAAAAGAGGTTGTATCCATGGCAACCAGACACTTAGTCCTGAAGACTGTGCCTGTTTCTTTTTCATTTCTTTGACCTTTTGTACCTCTTTTCTTCCTGTCTGTTCTGTTCACTTTCCCTTCCATGCCTGTGGAGAAATCTCTAGAAGATGGTGTCACACATACGTTCCCCAGACAGAACCTTGTTTTAGCAAAGTATAACTGAGGTGTGCTGCATTTTACATGCAGTTCAGACCGGGTCATCAATACTTGCTGAAAGCTGCTGCTGTCAGCCATCAGTGCACATTATCGATAAGGCAGATGTGCTGTAAACGGCTCCTGTGTTTCGTTTGGGGTGGGTGGGTGGGGGGGGGGGGGATGCTTGCTATAGTGATGAAGCAAAAAGTAAGTCGTGCACAGGACATGCTGTCCTCTCTGCCAGTAAGCTTGAAGTGAGAGCATTTCTCGTTTAATTTAGTTTTTGTAAGAGGATTATCTGATTGTGCATACACTGTAGCAGAAAACATCTGAAGCATAAAGTGCTTCAATAACCTCCCCCACCCCGCCCATAAAAATGGGTTTTAAACGCTATTGATTGTGATCAGGTTTAGTCTTCGATTCAGACCTGTGTTGCTGATGTTATTACTGTCAAGGTTGGACTGTCTGCAGCTCAGTCTGTTTATTCATGTTACTCATTTTTTGTTGTTCCTTAACAGTAAAACCATGCCATACCTGTTTATGTCCAGGTCAGCAAAAATGAGGGTGTATTTACAAGGGCCTGCTAGATTTGTGCCCCAACTTGAAAATGCAGTTTTATTTTAGTGATTGTATTTCTGATATAACTTTATTATCCTCCCAGGTCACCTTGGGATGTGTGTGCTGGTGCTGCACTTTGCTAGTTCCAACAGCCCAAGGAACCTATTGGGTCCAAACCACAGTCAGGTCCAAGGGCATTTTCACACCTGTGCATTTTAGTCCAGTAAAACAGACTGATTCATTTTCCCTTTGATGTGATTCATGTGGGCATGTGTAAACACAGTAATTGCACTTGGGTGCACACCGAAACAACCACACTGAGATCCTAGACAGGAGTTGGTTTCATAGTTCCTCTGTGGGGTGAGCACAAATCAAACCAACAGACCAAATATTCAAACACACATTGCATATTTTACATTGCTCTGAAAAGTCATTACAAAATGAAGTACAGCTTTGTGTACAGTACAGACATGCATTGGATGCACCCCTGACAAACACAACTTCACAGTTTCTGAAAAGCCACAGAAATGTTAAAAAGCAGAAAGGGGTCAGTAATCTACATAGAACAGTTGTTGTCACCCATCTGTAATATAAGGCCATATATACACTCAACAAAAATATAAACGCAACACTTTTGGTTTTGCTCCCATTTTGTATGAGATGAACTCAAAGATTTAAAACTTTTTCCACATACACAATATCACCATTTCCCTCAAATATTGTTCACAAACCAGTCTAAATCTGTGATAGTGAGCACTTCTCCTTTGCTGAGATAATCCATCCCACCTCACAGGTGTGCCATACCAAGATGCTGATTAGACACCATGATTAGTGCACAGGTGTACCTTAGACTGTCCACAACAAAAGGCCACTCTGAAAGGTGCAGTTTTGTTTTATTGGGGGGGGATACCAGTCAGTATCTGGTGTGACCACCATTTGCCTCATGCAGTGCAACACATCTCCTTCGCATAGAGTTGATCAGGTTGTCAGTTGTGGCCTGTGGAATGTTGGTCCACTCCTCTTCAATGGCCGTGCGAAGTTGCTGGATATTGGCAGGAACTGGTACACGCTGTCGTATACGCCGGTCCAGAGCATCCCAAACATGCTCAATGGGTGACATGTCCGGTGAGTATGCCGGCCATGCAAGAACTGGGACATTTTCAGCTTCCAAGAATTGTGTACAGATCCTTGCAACATGGGGCCGTGCATTATCCTGCTGCAACATGAGGTGATGTTCTTGGATGTATGGCACAACAATGGGCCTCAGGATCTCGTCACGGTATCTCTGTGCTTTCAAAATGCCATCAATAAAATGCACCTGTGTTCTTTGTCCATAACAGACGCCTGCCCATACCATAACCCCACCGCCACCATGGGCCACTCGATCCACAACATTGACATCAGAAAACCACTCACCCACACAACGCCACACACGCTGTCTGCCATCTGCCCTGAACAGTGTGAACCAGGATTCATCCGTGAAGAGAACACCTCTCCAACGTGCCAAACGCCAGCGAATGTGAGCATTTGCCCACTCAAGTCGGATACGACGACGAACTGGAGTCAGGTCAAGACCCAGATGAGGACAACGAGCATGCAGATGAGCTTCCCTGAGACGGTTTCTGACAGTTTGTGCAGAAATTCTTTGGTTATGCAAACCGATTGTTTCAGCAGCTGTCCGAGTGGCTGGTCTCAGATGATCTTGGAGGTGAACATGCTGGATGTGGAGGTCCTGGGCTGGTGTGGTTACACGTGGTCTGCGGTTGTGAGGCTGGTTGGATGTACTGTCAAATTCTCTGAAACGCTTTTGGAGACGGCTTATGGTAGAGAAATGAACATTCAATACACGAGCAACAGCTCTGGTTGACATTCCTGCTGTCAGCATGCCAATTGCACGCTCCCTCAAATCTTGCGACATCTGTGGCATTGTGCTGTGTGATAAAACTGCACCTTTCAAAGCGGCCTTTTATTGTGGGCAGTCTAAGGCACACCTGTGCACTAATCATGGTGTCTAATCAGCATCTTGATATGGCACACCTGTGAGGTGGGATGGATTATCTCAGCAAAGAAGTGCTCACTATCACAGATTTAGACTGGTTTGTGAACAATATTTGAGGGAAATGGTGATATTGTGTATGTGGAAAAAGTTTTAAATCTTTGAGTTCATCTCATACAAAATGGGAGCAAAACCAAAAGTGTTGCGTTTATATTTTTGTTGAGTGTGTGTGTGTGTACATATATATAATGTATTAAAGAGGCAGAAATGGGTTTCCTCAGGAGTGTCACTGATGTCTCCCTTAGAGATAGGGTGAGAAGCTCTGTCATCCGTGGGGAGCTCCGAGTAGAGCCGCTGCTCCTTCGTGTTGAATGGAGCCAGCTCAGGTGGTTCAGGCCTCTGGTAAAGATGCCCCTTGGGCACCTCCCTAGGGAGGCGTGCCAAGCACTTCCAGCTGGGAGGAAACCCTGGGGAAGACCCAGGACTAGGTGGAGACATCATATCTCCACACTGGCCTGGGAACGCCTCGGGATCCCCCAGACAGAGGTGGTCAATGTGTCCCGGGAAAAGGAAGTTTGGGGGCCACCTCTGTAGCTGTTGCCCCTGCGATCTGGTCAAGCAGTTGAAGATGTTTATGTATACGTATGTAAGCTTGTCCAGGTTTAACAATAGCTATGATAATGGCATCTCCTTGCACTACAGAAGATGCTGCTTATGACACAAACCTTGGAACATATGCTGCATTCAGAACCCTCAGACATACGGAATGACCAGAGATAAAAAAACCCTACTTCTGGAAAATGTGCGTTCATGAGGCTACCTCAGAGAGCCTTTGAAATGTATTTATATAATTTGAGTCATCAACAACTTAGCCTAGTTCTACTTTCGGTATAGGCTAACGTCTGAGATTTGAGATATACTTTATTGATCTCACAGTAGAGAAATTATGTTTACACTCCAGTTACCTCAGACAGCAATTAGTCCACAGTTATTACTTTACCGTAATAATGGCACACATCAGAATTAAAGACAGCACATAAACATTTGACATTGTTTATATGCACTAAGTTTAAAGAAGTCCGTTATCTGAATTGAGGCAAGTGGGTGAAGGTCACGCAGCAACCCTGAGATGCGCCACCGTCACCGTCTTTTGGCCTAAATTGAATTGTCAGATGTTTTTGCTGATGTGTGGCACTGGTGACTTCATCAGTTGTACATCGAATGTGACTGTATTACATATAGCTGTAATGTCTTGTTACAAATAAATTTTTAAAGGTTCATTTTTGACCTTAGTAATATTGTCTTTCCAGTCTCAAAGGAAACCACCATGGCTGTGACATTAACTCTGATACCTCAGGTTGCTCAATTTCCTCATGAATTCCAGCCCGACATAGCATTCAAGGCAATTTTTCCCTGAGTTTGAGGTCAGAATCTCTGAACTTTCAAGGCTTCTGAACGCAGCAATAAACCCAGCACTTGACCAGTGAAGGAAAGGCATGCTCAAATGGTTTTTCCTTGCATACTTTGGTTGGCTTGAAATATTGCAATGTAAATCCAATCCAATATTGTAACATTTTAGTACTGCAAAACAGACAAGCAAAAGAACAACATATTGGTAGTGAAAACCTCCTCAAACGGTTTGGTGCAGTTATTATGGTCCTCGGCAACGAGGCGCCAACTTACTGGGCAGTGTTCAGTGAAAAGCTCCATATAACACTGTACAGACAACACCAGTAAGTTGGCAATCATTCCAGTTGTGCTAGAGATTCTGTGGAGCCACATTGTTTTCACACATACACCAGGTACATGATTAAAACATTACCTATTCTTCTAATTATAATTTGTTCATTGTTTTTAGTATCACATTGACAATATTTTGTACACCATGTTTATATGGACAAAAGGCACTTTAGTGCAGTCCTCTTTCTCTGAGTAATAATGGCCAGATATTACTGCAGCTTCACTATCTGACAGCAGTGCAGACAGATGTGTTCTTGTGGAATCTTGGGTCTGACTTGATGACATTTGTCCACAGACTTTCTTTTGCCATTGCCCAGTTTGCAGATATAAATAAAAATCACCACACCAAGTGCTTTGGCACACCATATATCAATGTGACCCAATTCTCATGTGTCGGGATCAAGACTGTTGCCACTTAATGTGGCCTTGGGGCAACAGGAAATCACAAATCCATTATCCATCACATGAAGTGCCATAATGAAACCAGAATGGCAAAGCAACAAATTCTCACATCTTAGAAACTGGAACTGCTTTGGTATTTTTCCTTGTTTCGGTGATTAAGGATGTTTTCACAGCTGAAAGTTCTTGAACAAAAGCTGTACCAACGTTCATGTTTGGTTTCACATTGCAATTTGTAGGTGTCCGCTGAGGATGTCCGCTGGTCGTCTCCCTAGGGAGGTCTTCCAGGCACGTCCACCTGGGAGGAGGCCCCAGGGAACTAATGAAGACCTGTGAGATGAGCTGCTTGGTCTGTTGCTACTGTGACCCAGATGTGGCAGAAAATTAATAAATGAAAGTTTGGCGTGTTGATGTGCGTGACGTTGGCTTGTTTTGAATTTGGTGGGTAGTTCTGGTTGAATTGAGGAAATCTTTATGCATGTTTTCAAGTTAACATTTACAAAACCCAAATTAAAACCTTCATCTTCTCTCCTCCCATGTGCTCCCATGGCTTATTTTTACTACTCTGGTTTCTTTTCTTCTGTTATTTAATGCAGGGCTTCCCAAATCTATTCCTGAAGGGCATCTGCCCGACATGTGGTTCTGTCTACCTGCTGTACTCACACCTGACTATTTAATTTGGTATTTTCCAACTACTCTTTGACTGAGCAAACCTGACAGAGTTAAATAGCTGTGGAAGGAGTAGAGAGAGTGGGGGGGGGGGGGAGCAAAACAAAAGAAAACTTGCAGGGCAGGTGCCCTACAGGAACCAGTCTGAACTATCCAAAAAATGTTCATGCTGCAAATTACCATGGACAATGGTTCAGTTTGATCTGGAATGAGACAGTCTCTTTAGTTTGGACCAAACTTTGGTGCAGAGCTTGGTCTGAGGCCGCTTTCACACCAAACTGAAAAGTTAGAGGGTCCGGACCAAACAAGGCTGGTGTGAGAACTCCACAAGTTTCTGTCAGTCAGTTTAGAGACTACTTATTGTTAAATTACCTTCCGGTAGCAGACCTCTCAATGGCATGGACAGTCATGAGTGCTTCATAAGACAGTTGAGCAAATGATGCCAAGTATCTACCATGTGTTTGTAAAGACATAAATCTTTCAGAACATGTATCTAAAGTTTTTACATCATCACATCTTTTTCTAATGACTGTTGTAGAATTTCTTAGGGGGAGGCTGAATTTCAGTAGCATCTTCATGAATTTATGATCCTTGGCTGGCACATCTTTGTAGACTTCAGTCTTTTTTTTAAAAGAAAATGAGTCTGTCTGGATGGCAGGCCATTAGTTCACACTGACCCTTACAGGTTTTCTTTGACTGATCACTGATCTGGTCACACATAATGAAAAAGTTAATGAGGCAGAGCTTCCTCATCAGTCACTTGAATCCCCGTCAGAAGTCAAGAGATGGTAAGTGTGAATGTACAGCAAATGTCTGAGGTTCGGACAAGATAGGTGGAGGCTTTTATTGTTAGCTGGAGGTGGCGTTATTTTATCCACGACATTCACACTGCCGCTTGGTAAGTATAATTTTTTTGATGAAGTAGTTTTCACCTGTCAGTTGCCTTTATTGCTATTTGAAGATGAACATGAAGAATTATTATGACCTTTGAACTCATGTGGCATCAGACAACACTTTGACGTAGGGGGAGGGGGTTCCCATTTTTATTGTTTCATTTCCTTTTTAAAGGTGTACCACCTTTGGGTTTTTTAAGATTTAATTCATAAAAAGAATTTTCTTTGGAGTCACAAATTTTATTCCATAGCACTTAAATAAGGGATTCATAATACAAAGTTGCCAATATGATCAAAATTCATAGTCTGTAAACAATTTCTGTCCCTGAAAGGAAGAATGCTTGACATTCTGACATTTTAGTCACATAGCACTACTATTATTCTGAACACTACTGTGTGTGTGTGTGTGTGTGTGTGTGTGTGTGTGTGTGTGTATATATATATATATATATATATATATATATATATATATATATATTTTGTCATTAATTTATGCAGCAGTTGACCTAACATGTGCTACATGGGTAACAATCAGCAAACCTAAAATCATATCCAACAGGTTTTGTGAAATTTTCAGTTTTGACCTTTATATGACCCCTGGATTGTGATCGTGCCCCCTTTTCCAGTTGTCACTTTAAACATGTCAGAAACCACTGAACCAATGAAGCTGAAACTTGGTGTGCATTTCTGAGCCTAAAGAAACTGTTTATCTGTCAGCTAATAATGTCACATCAGTGCTACATCAGTTGATCATTGATCCTTTGGCCGTGTTGGACCTTTCAAATTGGATTGAAATTTTTATTGCCTTGGGTGGGAGCACTTATCACTGCAGGCTAATTGTCTCCATCTGTCAACAGTCACCTTAATGGTGGGGAGGGGGCACGCTCATTATTTGGTTTTAATCACTGACTTCTGATGGCAGTAAACTCTGTCGGTGGTCAGTCTGGTCAGCCATTGGGAGGGTTTCCTCGCCGCAGTCCATATTTTTGCTTTATTTTTCTTCAACATCAAGGTTATGCAATTGAATCGGCATACGCCAGACTTGAGTCAGTCAAGGTGGTTCACCAAATACTCCCCCCTTTCTCACCCCCACCACTGAATTTGTGTTTTGTCTTCTGTTTGTCCTTCATTTCCCAAATGGAATTCTTTTTACAGGCACAAGCAACTATTGTTAATACGAGGTCTGTTAGAAAAGTATCGGCCCTTATTTATTTTTTTCAAAAACCTGAGGGATTTGAATCACGTGTGCTTGCATGAACCAACCTTGAACCTTTGTGCGCATGCGTGAATTTTTTCACGCCTGTCGATTGCGTCATTTGCTTGTAAGCAGCCTTTGTGTGAGGATGGGTGTAGTCTCTCGTCATTTTTTCTTTGCAAGGAAATGGCGGAACGACTGGAGCAGCGCGACTGCATCACATTTTGCCAGAAACTGGGCAACAGCCAGGTGGAAACCATTCGGATTATTCAGACGGCTTTCGGTGGCTTTTCAGTCGTGTGACTATCCGAGAAATTGTGGAAGAGCTGGGCATGTCACAACATGTCCTGTGAGACTTCAACACGGAGGCGCTTTTGTTCCGCCATCAGCTTCGTGCCCAAGCCATTGGCATGAATTTCACCGCCACTCTTTTCATGCCCAAATCTTCTGTCACAGTGGAATGTGCCGAAAAAGTGCTGATGTCCACCTCATCTACAATTTCTCGGATAATCACACGACGGCCCCACATCACCACAGCGTTCACTTTGGAATGATCCGGTCGTTTCAGCATGTTGATGCTGACCGGAGCGCGGCTCGCTCTCCACTGTTGTGCGGCAGTCTTTAAACCGGTTGTACCGCTCCTTAATCTGTGTGATGCCCATAGGATCGTCACCGAAAGCCGTCTGAATAATCCGAATGGTTTTCACCTGGCTGTCACCCACTTTGTGGAAAAATGTGATGCAGTCGCGCTGCTCCAGTCATTCCGCCATTTCCTTGCAAAGAAAAAAAGCGACAAGAGATTCCACCCATCCTCACACAAAGGCTGCTTACAAGCAAATGACGCAATCGACAGGCGTGAAAACATTCACGCATGCACACAAAGGTTCAAGGTTGGCTCATGCAAGCACACGTGATTCAAATCCATCAGGTTTTTGAAAAAAAATAAAAAGGTCTGATACTTTTCTAACATACCTCGTATATTTGCTAATCATGAGAGTGAAGAAGTGTGAAGAGAGTGAAGTATTTGGCTTGCGGGGAAATCTGGGACAGGATTGAATTTCTCTTGTTCATATCTTGATTGTATTGTTTTCTTACCATTATGACAACCATGCACTCAGATTTACTTTGTTTTAAAGAATAAGTTCACTTTGTTTTTTTTAAACAAACAAAACTGTAAAGCAAGCAGACCACCTAAAAAAGCCTTTTGCCATAAAACTAGCTGAGCTATGATCACTTCAAACTTATAAAAATCCTTTAAAGAAAAGGGGTCCTCATTGAATTATACGCTATGTAAGGAAACCCATTTCTATAATGCAGAGTACGTTGACCTTTTAAATTATCCCCAGTATTTGACCTTTGAGATTGATTGTTGGTGGTAACCTGCACCTCAGTGACCTACGTTTCCCTCACCATTATACAAACATACCAAAAACAAATGATTAGACTTGGCTTTTGACCTTGGCCTTGAGTCCCAGACAAAGGTGGGCTTGTTACGTGAGTGCATGGCGAAAATCAATGTCAAGTCAGTTATTTCAAAAGTTGGAGCCATGAAGACCAAATGCTATAAATTGCTCTTCTTTCCTCACTACTAATTAGTTTGGAGTTTAGTTTATTTATGAGTGCCAATAGGGCAGCAGGAGGTAAGTTTGTTGCTCAAAATTGCAACAAAATAACACCCTATTTGTACAGTTGCTGACATGATGGTTATATATACCAGTTTATTTCAACACTCTGTCTTAGCAGTTAGCTTCAGTTTATTTATTTTGAATGTTAGCCCACAGTACAGAGTCCACCTGTTTGCTTCTTCTCACCAGCAGTACGTATATGTTGTACTTGATCCTAAAACATCTAAACACATGAATATACTGCAGTTTGAAGGTTGGGGGAAATGTGGTTTTAGGCCACGTACAGCTCTACTACAGTTGCCGTATTGACGGCTGTGTATTTCTTTTTCAGCATTATTTTAGCTGGATTTCACTTACAAAGCACAATTAGTCAAAATGTAGCATGCAGAAACTTGTTTGCATGGTCTGTTTATACAGACAAAGAGGGATTCTTTAACATTGTGTCAGTAATAATAATACATTTTATTTGAGGGCACCTTTTATAGAACTCAAGGTAACCAAATTGCTTGATTGAGGAATTATCTGAACTACGGTGAGTCTGTGCTCATTGCTTTCATGTGCATGACTTAAAAAAATACACACACATAGCGGTCATAAAACAGGTTTTTGGGTGTGAGTGCACAGTAGTGAATATCTCTGGTAACTGAAGGTGCAGTGCCAGAGTGAACAGTGTTTAAATACCTCCTTTCCTACTCTTCTCCGAATACCACTATAAATTTTTATCACACAGACTGCTATTTTGGATTCATTGATATATATTGCGGTGATAATGATTGATACTCTCCTTGTTGGCCTTTATCAATTTCACGTTCCCCTATTTGAGGAGAATTTAGGTTCTCTCCTGGTCAATATTTAATCTGCTACGTGTTGTCTGTCAGTTTGCTTGCAGAGGTTGTGAAATCCTGCTTGGTTTGTATTTTACATCAGAGGTTGCACTAATGTTACTCAAGTGTGTTTTATCAATTTTACTTTTATTTGTTTTGGAAGAAGCCATGCAATATATTTGCTTCTGGTCCTATAGTTTGCATTTAAGTGTCTTTTGCTTTCCAGCTCAGTGTTGTATAGTCGTTTTTATTTGACCCACTCTGTTATGTTTCACCCTGACAGGGTGACGAGGGGCCTCCCAGTCTGGAGTACATCAAGGCCAAGGACTTGTTCCCCCAGAAGGAGCTGGTGAAGGAGGATGAAAGTCTTCAGGTGAGCTGAGTGCTTTCCAGAGGACTCTCCTGCAGGTAGCCAACTTTTTGAGCTGATGAAAAGTGTGGCTCCACAATGATGTAATCTTCATACCTTTTGCCTGGTGTGGGACTGAAGCATTCCACTGCAGGATACTGGTGAAGGTCCGGATGAGGCACCAAATAAGATATAACCTTTATCCACCCTGTACTGAAAATGAATAAGCCCAAAAAAAAAAAAAACTGCAATAGTTCAAGATGTCATACTTCATGCAGAGGATCAAGTTTTCTCTAGTTCGGGATGATGTTGAAATTTTCTAAACCAGTGCAGTCAAAAGCACATTTTCCAAATTACTCCTTGTTTGGGGTTTTGCCATTTATTTTATATTATTTTGCTTAAACTGTGCACCAATTCCTGCATTTGACTTCACCACATTTTTTCATCCTGTTGGATATACTTGTTTTATCATCTATAGAAAGATTTAATTGCTTAGATTGTCTGCAAAACTTCAAATCTGAAAAATCTGTATTCAGTCATTTGTGATCTTCATGAAAATCATACCCCTTAAGGACACATTTTAAAGGGCATATCGCGCACTATCTTTTAAAAATATTATATACCAGATTACGAATCATTACTTCCACCTCTTTAACTTGTGCTAGTCCTGATGTAGCTGATAAAATTAGCCACACAGCGACTGAAAAATGCACACAGATTCAGAGTTATTTTTAGCAATGTAAGCGCAGGTGCTGAGTGTCACCTGTCTGAAGGTCAGTCCACCTGTGTCCACTTCATGGCTTACTCCAGCACACAGAGTCAGTCTGGGTTTTTTTTTTTGTTGTCTCCAAATGTAATATGACTTTAATTTGGTTTTCAAATCAAATTATTTTTGTGATCAACATTTGTCCGTCTCCGCCTCTTTGTAAACCTCATAGTGTATTCAGAAACAAAAGCTATCACAAACATCATAATTCTTCATTTATGTAGAACAGTAAGTTCATTTGACATTTTATTTACTTGTGATATGCACATTAACATTTTTATACAATGATCTTTAACTTCTGGTGTTCATTGGGGATGTGTTCTGGGTTCTACTCTGATTTTTCAATTTATTTCAAGGGAGCAGCCGAAGGGACTTACTATTTTAGTTTATTTTCATTTAAATAGTCCCAAATCACAACAAAGTTGCCACAAGGTGCTTCACACAAGTAAGGTCTAACCTTATCAACCCCCCCTTGGCCTCTACTGGTGGCTGGCTCTCACTGCGGTATTGTATCACTTCCTGTTCCGGAGCACAGCGGTGTTTTTCTGTATCTGTTAGCTGTTTAATCTGCGCAGTTAGATTGATCTAGTTAACTAGATAACGATTTGTTTCACAGTGTTATCTTCACGTGCCTTAACTAAAGCACTCCCTCTGCTGAATCACCTCTAAATTATTTACACGTTATTCACTTTGTGTGTTTTTAGGAATCCGCTAGCTTAGCGCAGCTACTACCTCTTAGCCGGTTTAGCATGGCGGCTTCTCCTGTCTCTCCTGCACTTTTCTGCTCTGGGTGTGAAATGTTTAGTTATTCCTCGGCCTCCTTTAGCAGTAATGGTACTTGTAATAAGTGTAGCTTATTCGTAGCTTTGGAGGCCAGGCTGGGCGAATTGGAGACTCGGCTCCACACTGTGGAAAATTCTACAGCTAGCCAGGCCCCTGTAGTCGGTGCGGACCATGGTAGCTTAGCCGCCGTTAGTTTCCCTCTGGCAGATCCCGAGCAGCCGGGAAAGCAGGCCAACTGGGTGACTGTGAGGAAGAAGCGTAGCCCTAAACAGAAGCCCCGTGTACACTGCCAACCCGTTCACATTTCTAACCGTTTTTCCCCACTCGGTGACACACCCGCCGAGGAACAAACTCTGGTTATTGGCGACTCTGTTTTGAGAAATGTGAAGTTAGCAACACCAGCAACCATAGTCAATTGTCTTCCGGGGGCCAGAGCAGGCGACATTGAAGGAAATTTGAAACTGCTGGCTAAGGCTAAGCGTAAATTTGGTAAGATTGTAATTCACGTCGGCAGTAATGACACCCGGTTACGCCAATCGGAGGTCACTAAAATTAACATTGAATCGGTGTGTAACTTTGCAAAAACAATGTCGGACTCTGTAGTTTTCTCTGGGCCCCTCCCCAATCGGACCGGGAGTGACATGTTTAGCCGCATGTTCTCCTTGAATTGCTGTCTGTCTGAGTGGTGTCCAAAAAATGAGGTGGGCTTCATAGATAATTGGCAGAGCTTCTGGGGAAAACCTGGTCTTGTTAGGAGAGACGGCATCCATCCCACTTTGGATGGAGCAGCTCTCATTTCTAGAAATCTGGCCAATTTTCTTAAATCCTCCAAACCGTGACTATCCAGGGTTGGGACCAGGAAGCAGAGTTGTAGTCTTACACACCTCTCTGCAGCTTCTCTCCCCCTGCCATCCCCTCATTACCCCATCCCCGTAGAGACGGTGCCTGCTCCCAGACCACCAATAACCAGCAAAAATCTATTTAAGCATAAAAATTCAAAAAGAAAAAATAATATAGCACCTTCAACTGCAGCACAGACTAAAACAGTTAAATGTGGTCTATTAACATTAGGTCTCCTCTTCTAAGTCCCTGTTAGTAAATGATATAATAATTGATCAACATATTGATTTATTCTGCCTTACAGAAACCTGGTTACAGCAGGATGAATATGTTAGTTTAAATGAGTCAACACCCCCGAGTCACAACTAACTGCCAGAACGCTCGTAGCACGGGCCGGGCGGAGGATTAGCAGCAATCTTCCATTCCAGCTTATTAATTAATCAAAAACCCAGACAGAGCTTTAATTCATTTGAAAGCTTGACTCTTAGTCTTGTCCATCCAAATTGGAAGTCCCAAAAACCAGTTTTATTTCTTGTTATCTATCGTCCTCCTTTTCATTACTGTGAGTTTCTCTGTGAATTTTCAGAACTTTTGTCTGACTTAGTGCTTAGCTCAGATAAGATAATTATAGTGGGCGATTTTAACATCCACACAGATGCTGAGAATGACAGCCTCAACACTGCATTTAATCTATTATTAGACTCAATTGGCTTTGCTCAAAATGTAAATGAGTCCACCCACCACTTTAATCATATCTTAGATCTTGTTCTGACTTATGGTATGGAAATTGAAGACTTAACAGTATTCCCTGAAAACTCCCTTCTGTCTGATCATTTCTTAATAACATTTACATTTACTCTGATGGACTACCCAGCAGTGGGGAATAAGATTCATTACACTAGAAGTCTTTCAGAAAGCGCTGTAACTAGGTTTAAGGATATGTTTCCTTCTTTATGTTCCCTAATGCCATATACCAACACAGTGCAGAGTAGCTACCTAAACTCTGTAAGTGAGATAGAGTATCACGTCAGTAGTTTTACATACTCATTGAAGACAACTTTGGATGCTGTAGCTCCTCTGAAAAAGAGAGCTTTAAATCAGAAGTGCCTGACTCCGTGGTATAACTCACAAACTCGCAGCTTAAAGCAGATAACCCGTAAGTTGGAGAGGAAATGGCATCTCACTAATTTAGAAGATCTTCACTTAGCCTGGAAAGAGTCTGTTGCTCTATAAAAAAGCCCTCCGTAAAGCTAGGACATCTTACTACTCATCACTAATTGAAGAAAATAAGAACAACCCCAGGTTTCTTTTCAGCACTGTAGCCAGGCTGACAAAGAGTCAGAGCTCTATTGAGCCGAGTATTCCTTTAACTTAACTAGTAATGACTTTCTTTGCTAATAAAATTTTAACTATTAGAAAAAAAAATACTCATAACCATCCCAAAGACGTATCGTTATCTTTGGCTGCTTTCAGTGATGCCGGTATTTGGTTAGACCTCTTTCTCTCAGATTGTTCTGTCTGAGTTATTTTTCATTAGTTACTTCATCCAAACCATCAACATGTCTATTAGACCCCATTCCTACCAGGCTGCTCAAGGAGCCCTACCATTATTAATGCTTCGATCTTAAATATGATCAATTTATCTTTATTAGGTTGGCTATGTACCACAGGGTTTTAAGGTGGCAGTAATTAAACCATTACTTAAAAAGCCATCACTTGACCCAGCTATCTTAGCTAATTATAGGCCAATCTCCAACCTTCCTTTGTCTCAAAAATTCTTGAAAGGGTAGTTGTAAACAGCTAACTGATCATCTGCAGAGGAATGGTCTATTTGAAGAGTTCAGTCAGGTTTTAGAATTTATCATAGTACAGAAACAGCATTAGTGAAGGTTACAAATGATCTTCTTATGGCCTCGGACAGTGGACTCATCTCTGTGCTTGTTCTGTTAGACCTCAGTGCTGCTTTTGATACTGTTGACCATAAAATTTTATTACAGAGATTAGAGCATGCCATAGGTATTAAAGGCACTCCGCTGCGGTGGTTTGAATCATATTTATCTAATAGATTACAATTTGTTCATGTAAATGGGGAATCTTCTTCACAGACTAAGGTTAATTATGGAGTTCCACAAGGTTCTGTGCTAGGACCAATTTTATTCACTTTATACATGCTTCCCTTAGGCAGTATTATTAGACGGCATTGCTTAAATTTTCATTGTTACGCAGATGATACCCAGCTTTATCTATCCATGAAGCCAGAGGACACACACCAATTAGCTAAACTGCAGGATTGTCTTACAGACATAAGGACATGGATGACCTCTAATCTTGGAGTCATTTTTGATCAGGATATGTCATTCAAAGCGCATATTAAACAAATATGTAAGACTGCTTTTTTGCATTTACGCAATATCTCTAAAATTAGAAAGGTCTTGTCTCAGAGTGATGCTGAAAAACTAATTCATGCATTTATTTCCTCTAGGCTGGACTATTGTAATTCATTATTATCAGGTTGTCCTAAAAGTTCCCTGAAAAGCCTTCAGTTAATTCAAAATGCTGCAGCTAGAGTGCTGACGGGGATTAGAAGGAGAGAGCATATCTCACCCATATTGGCTTCTCTTCATTGGCTTCCTGTAATTCTAGAATAGAATTTAAAATTCTTCTTCTTACTTATAAGGTTTTGATAATCAGGTCCCTTCTTATCTTAGGGACCTATAGTACCATATCACCCCATAGAGCCTTCGCTCTCAGACTGCAGGCTTACTTGTAGTTCCTAGGGTTTGTAAGAGTAGAATGGGAGGCAGAGCCTTCAGCTTTCAGGCTCCCTCTCCTGTGGAACCAGCTCCCAATTCCGATCAGGGAGACAGACACCCTCTCTACTTTTAAGATTAGGCTTAAAACTTTCCTTTTTTGCTAAAGCTTATAGTGTGGCTGGATCAGGTGACCCTGAACCATCCCTTAGTTATGCTGCTATAGACTTAGACTGCTGGGGGGTTCCCATAATGCACTGAGTGTTTCTTTCTCTTTTTGCTCTGTATGCACCACTCTGCATTTAATCATTAGTGATTGATCTCTGCTCCCCTCCACAGCATGTCTTTTTCCTGGTTCTCTCCCTCAGCCCCAACCAGTCCCAGCAGAAGACTGCCCCTCCCTGAGCGTGGTTCTGCTGGAGGTTTCTTCCTGTTAAAAGGGAGTTTTTCCTTCCCACTGTCGCCAAGTGCTTGCTCACAGGGGGTCGTTTTGACCATTGGGGTTTTTACATAATTATTGTATGGCCTTGCCTTACAATATAAAGCGCCTTGGGGCAACTGTTTGTTGTGATTTGGCACTATATAAATAAAATTGATTGATTGATTGATTGATTGAAGTCGGCCAGTGCACAAAGGAGGAATTGCATGCCATTCGTAAAAAATCAGCCACCTCCAACGCCTCGTACACGTGTTCCTACAACCATTCATGCACACATGTGGCTTAACGACAGTGTGCCCTGTGAAAGTCTTTCAGTTCCTCTTGTGGCAGGTGTCGGCCAAATTCCAGGTGACATGTGAACATCTAATACTGCTTGCAAAGCACTTAGGAAATGTGAGGCCATTCGCGCTGTTAGAACGAAAATAGTGAGCAGGTGACCATGTTCGAGCTGGATGTCCAATTTATCTAAGTACCCCCACGACTGTGGAGTTGCCAAGTACACATGAGGCATGCGGGCGAGTGTAGGCTCCCATAACGTGTGCATGTGTTTCGTGCTTCCCGCCCCCAAACACGTGCCTTGCATGTGGTTCACTTCCCTCCCCACTGCAGCCGAGGCACCTCTCATCTGATCACAGAGTGATACTTTGGTCTGTGCGCTGAATGGACAGGGGGCGTTGTTGGCAGCCAACAGCAGCAGCTGTTGAGATCTCTGGTCCTGGATGTCAGAGCTGCAGAACACGTACCGTGTTTTGACGGGCAGGACCTTACTGTCCACGTGATGCACGTGTTTGTGTTTCATGTGGAAATACATAAACATATATCGCTTTTGCGACGGTCTGAAGAACGCTCACATTGACAGGCTGTCCCAGCTGAAACGGACCATCAGTTCATGTGGACACGCAGCAGGTGATCTGAATGTCACGTCTGTCTGACAGCACACACACGTCGGGCCGGACACACATGGGCCCTGCCCGACACGCGTGTCCTGTGGGTGGTGTGCCACAGGACAAGCCAACAGTGCAACAAATACTTCACTTTCAGTCACGTATCAGCAGAAATACGCCATAGCAAACGCCATTTGGTCAGTTATCACAGCGCTTTTTTCCTCTTTTTTTATAAAAAAAAAAAAATACATTTATCTCCTTGATGATTTCACGCTCCTGTTATAAGACAGTGATTGTAGCAATTGTAGTAAGTGTGTAGTGAGTGAGTATAGATTGTAGTGGGTGATTTATATCAACCCAGTGATATTCACTAATTATACACCTAGTTTTTTATTTTTCTCCATATCAGCGGCGCAGTGTGGTACAGCACGTCCCAGCTGCTCACACTGTGTTCCTGCATGCGCACGATGGTTCCTGGTTCCCCGTTTCGTGTTTAGTTCATGGATTTTCTTCCGGTTAAGGGGCCCTTAGTGTAGTTTTAGTCAAAAGAGAACTGAATGTATTTTAGTCTCGTTTCAGTCAAGACATTTTCATCTTTGTTTTAAAAAACAAAACAAAACAAAAAACATATTAGATAGTTTCTGTTTACCATTTCAAACAATATAGTGTTTCACACATCTGAAATACTGAATGTTATTATTACCTGAAAAAACACACTTGTTGAATTATTGACAGTTTGTGGCGTTTTTCCCCAATATTTTCCTTCCACAAAGCTTCCTGATCAGTTTCTATGTAAATCCACAGCACTGTAGGGGTGCAGGTCTTTTAAAATTAAACATTTGCTGGATTTAATCTATTTGCACATTCAGCTGTAAATTTGTTAAAGCAAAGGAAAATAAAATAATTCAGGACGTGTAATGTTTTTTTTATCTACTGTAAGTCACAATGTGAGCCAATTTTGTTTAAACTAGCATGTTGCTCGTGGGGATTCACGGGCTCTAGATTGGGTAGTGTTTATAAAATAGTTAGTTGACATTTTTCAAAGGTGGTAATAAATTTAGCAAAGCTTGTATAATGAGTTGGAATGGTGTATAATTCCAGAATGTTTTTAAAACCTTAGACCCCAACAATTTTTAGAAGAGGAACTCAACCCTTTTATTTCCTGTTAATTATGTAATTTTTTTAAATGTTAATTTCTTATCTTAATGTATTCATAAACTGTTTAGGTTCTTGTTATCATATACACACAGTTATTATTTTCATTATTTTATTTTTACTTCTAGTTTGTCATTTGATTTTTAAATGTACCACAATGGAAATAAGTGTTTTCACATTCTTGTCATCGATGTAATTTTAACATGTTTACAATTATATTATATACTTGCATTGAACTTACTCAATAAGATCACTCATCGCACTCACATTTTTAATATAAAAATGACTTACCACTCTCTGCTGGTGTGCGAGTCCAGAAGTAGTTTGCAACATCCATTAAGTGTTGTTAGCTAATGTCCATAGCTTCTCCAAAAATATTAGTCCCATCAATGTCCCATTTTCACAACATTCATCCTTGACACAAAATACACAAGCATACCAAACGGCAAATGTCAGCTGTCCATAGTTTGTCTGTCATCAACGTTGCACGTGTGCACAGCTGCTGTAAGCAGGTGCTTTTAATTTGACAAAAAAAAAAAAAAGATGTTGGCAGAAGACATGAAAACCACTACACATTTCACTCATGGAACCAACATGAGACTTACAGTAGTGTTCAAAAGTAAAAAGATTAATCCAGGTTTTGACTATATTTCTTATTGTTACATGGGAAACAAGGTACCAGTAGATTCAGTTGATTCTCACAAATCCAACACGACCAAGCATTCATGATATGCACACTCTTAAGGCTATGAAATTAGGCTATTAGTAAAAAAAAAAAAAAAAAAGTAGAAAAGGGGGTGTTCACAATAATAGTAGCATCTGCTGTTGACACTACAAACTCAAAATTATTATGTTCAAACTGCTTTTTTAGCAATCCTGTGAATCACTAAACTAGTATTTAGTTGTATAACCACAGTTTTTCATGATTTCTTTACATCTGCGAGGCATTAATTTTGTTGGTTTGGAACCAAGATTTTGCTCATTTACTAGTGTGCTTGGGGTCATTGTTTTGTTGAAACACCCATTTCAAGGGCATGTCCTCTTCAGCATAAGGTAACATGACCTCTTCAAGTATTTTGACATATCCAAACTGATCCATGATACCTGTTATGCGATATATAGGCCAAACACCATAGTAGGAGAAACATGCCCATATCATGCTTGCACCACCATGCTTCACTGTCTTCACTGTGAACTGTGGTTTGAATTCAGAGTTTGGGGGTCATCTCTCAAACTGTCTGTGGCCCTTGGACCCAAAAAGAACAGTTTTACTCTCATCAGTCCACAAAATATTTCTCCATTTCTCTTTAGGCCAGTTGATGTGTTCTTTGGCAAATTGTAACCTCTTCTGCACGTCTTTTATTTAACAGAGGGATTTTGTGGGGGATTCTTGCAAATAAATTAGCTTCACACAGGCGTCTTCTAACTGTCACAACACTTACAGGTAACTCCAGACTGTCTTTGATCATCCTGGAGCTGATCAGTGGGTGAGCCTTTGCCATTCTGGTTATTCTTCTATCCATTTTGATGGTTGTTTTCCATTGTCTTCCACGCGTCTCTGTTTTTTGTCCATTTTAAAGCATTGGCGATCATTGTAGATGAACAGCCTATAATTTTTTGCACCTGCGTATAAGTTTTCACTCTCCAATCAACTTTTTAATCAAACTACGCTGTTCTTCTGAACAATGTCTTGAACGTCCCATTTTCCTCAGGCTTTCAAAGAGAAAAGCATGTTCAACAGGTGCTGGCTTCATCCTTACACAGGGGACACCTGATTCACACCTGTTTGTTCCACAAAACTGACGAACTCACTGACTGAATGCCACACTACTATTATTGTGAACACCCCCTTTTCTACTTTTTTTTTTACTAATAGCCCAATTTCATAGCCTTAAGAGTGTGCATATCATGAATGCTTGGTCTTGTTTGATTTGTGAGAATCTACTGAGTCTACTGGTACCTTGTTTCCCATGTAACAACAAGAAATATAATCAAAACCTGGATTAATCTTTTTAGTCACATAGCACTACTACTATTCTGAACACTACTGTAACTCACTCCTGGTAAAAACACCACAACACTTAGCTAAACTGACTAAACCATTTGAACTACAAAAACACAAATCAATAACTCTAACAACACTATTAAACTAACATGATCCACAATAACATTTAAAACCTCAAAACCCCTGAACTGGCATGGTGCATTGCAGCACAGTGTCCGTTGTTTACTGATTAGCTAAAATTGCTAATTTCTCCAAAAATGTTTGTCCTACCAACTTTCCGTTTTCACAGTGTTCATCCTTGACCAAAATACATAATACCAAATGGTAAATGTCTGCTCTCCCTAGTTTCTCTGTGATCAAAGCCATACACACCCGTACAGGCATACAGAGGCCACTTGGCTATTATAATATTTATATGTTATGATGCACAATTCATATTTCATGTCATTTGTTATATATTACTCATCAATGATGTTAACAACAAGCTGATATCGTATGGATGTAGCGTTTGCTGCCGTGTTCAGAAATCTACATACAGTGTCTTTAATGAGCAGCAGCGAGGTGATCAGACACTTTAACACTGTGAGGCAGAGTTAAATGTAAACTATATTTTCATTAAATGTTTGTCATTGGCATCTGATGGATTTACTCTGTTTATTTCTTGAGTAGTCGCGTGACGTGTAATGTAATTAGTGCTGTGGTCTTCTAAACACAGTCATTAAACACATGTTTTGGCTTTTGGGTTCCTAGTTTGTAAGAAAAATGTAAATAAACTTTCTGGAAACTAGGGTCTACTCTTGTGGCCTTTGCAAGAGAAAAAAGCAACACCAAGAAAACCCTGATTTGTGTCCGCAATGAAATTTTTTAACAGCCAAGCCTGTGACACATTTTACATGGGTGTTGCTCTGTCTTGAGTGGTCAAACAGGTTTACATGACAACAAAAGACTCATTACATTTTCCACATGTCTGTTAATGAGCAAATAATTGCAGCTTTTGACACCCTGTATGGCCATTGCCACATAAATGTGTTATTATTGCAAGCAGTAGAGGCAATGAAAGGAAAACTTTACACCACATTATTTCACAAAAGAAGTGTTTTTGAAGACATTGGATCTATTTGAAGAAAATATGCACTTTACGATCTGTAGGCATCTGGGAGGAATTGCATTAACAAAATTCTGTGACTGACAGACACTGATCCTGTAGCTCCCATGATACATTGCGGTGGAAGCAAACAGAGTATTTGTTAACCTTGGTTGAGATGTAAGGAAATCAAACATCAGACCACTCCCCCCCCTCCACACAGTCACAGGACATGGTCCTCTGCCATTGACTAATTTTAATGTTGCAACCATCCATACATAATATTTAATAACAACAAGCTCCTCAACAGTTGTCCCTGTTGACCATAAGACAGTTTAAAGTAGTATGATGAAGTAGTATAGAGGAGGATTTTCTTAAAGATTTGAAAATTTAGCTACAAATTGCCAGAAGGTACATCTGAGATGAAAACCTAGATTTGATCTAAAGAATATCCTTCTCCGCTCTACTCCACTATGAAGCTAAGAGTAAAGCTAAAATTTTATCTCCAGATTCTTGAATATAGATGGTTTTAAACCTCTGGCTTGTACACTGCTGGTCAGAGTAATTGTAGAAACATTTTTAATTCGATTTACACATTTTCCAGAGTAAACAATATCTTGCATAAACTTTCCATGTGAGCTTCAGCTTTATTGTTCATGAACTCATCACAATACCTTCTATAATATTATGACATGAGGTCTTTAGTCTGTATGTTATGTTTTTATATTGAAAGATGCATTTTGGTGGTTTTGTTTTTCAAATAAATCATAAATGGACTGCATTTATATAGCGCTTTTCCATCTGCATCAGATGCTCAAAGTGCTTTTACAACAATAATACCTCACATTCACCCCATTGTGAGGCTGCTGCCATGCAAGACGCCCACTACACACCAGGAGCAACTAAGGGATTAAGGACCTTGCCCAAGGGCCCTTAGTGATTTTCCGGTCAGGCTGGGATTTGAACCGAGGATCCTCTGGTCTCAAGCCCAATGCTTAGGTTGGATTACCAGTTGTGTAGTGTTGCCTCCATCCCTCTTCCTGTCTGCTTTCACACATGGAGTCGTATGCTGTCTCTCTGCCGTTGTTTTTCTCTACGTGGAGGCAGACAAATCATTTCTCTTTTCCTCAGGCAAACAGGCATTCCCTCTTCCACCCTTTAATTGCATGTTTCCTCTTCACTGCATTTGTCAGCAATTCTCACATGCATGTCTTCAGACTGTGTGCGTTTGAACCAGAAGTCACGACTCGCGAGCTGAGCCAGAGATGCACGGTGTGTTTACCCTCCCTCTTTTTTTTTTTTTATTAATTTTTGCTGCTGAAGGCTGGGTAAAGAAAACATGACACCGTATCTTCAGCAGTACTCGCTGGCTGACAGTGACTCATCCACCTACTTTTGGAGCCCAGTTTTATTTGTTTATTTTTACATTTCTGCAGGTCCCAGACAGTACAACATGTTAGTTGTGGCAGCCTCAGTGGATCTGTTCTACTGTAGAACAGCACGAGCTTTAATTCCTTTACTAAAGTCATTTGCTTTATTGTGCTTTGATCCTGTTCTTGTTTCTGTGGAACCAATATTTTATGCAAATTGTCTACAGCCTTTAATTTGGCTAAAGCAGAGTCCTGCTTTTGATTTGTAGGGGTGTCATGAGCGTCCTGCCTCTATTTGACTTTTAAGTATGTGCTCCCTTCCCCAGGGTGAGCTGTACTCTTGCCGTGTCTGACCTCTGGACTCACTAAGACATTTTCAGTTGGAGATGGATAACAGCAGCTGCAGCCATGAATGTCAAGGGTCATTACTTCTGCTAAACAATAGTGGAAGGCAGAGGTTATGTAGTCACCAATTTCTGTCTGCACTATGAATAAATAAAATGGCAGGTTCTGGTTTAGTTTGTTGTGGTCTTGGGTCAGGATTAAGTCAGACTTTCAGGCAGATTTATTACGGTATTTTCTGAGGTATAAGTCACACCTGTCAAAAAATGCCTCTTGAAAAAAAAAGGGGGGGGGGGGACTGTATATAAGTCCCACTGGAGTTAAAGCTTCACAATTTTTCTGAATGATCAGTTCTTTATGTTGGGGATTTTGTGCATTGTTGTGGTGTACCTTTATTATTAGCTTCTTTTTTTTGTTTTTGTTTAGTGCATTGATTCCTGGGACAGCCCTATTAAAATAGTATTATTATTGATATTAATATTGAGATATTGATCTAAGACTAGGGTCCACTTTTCCAATTTTGGGAAAGGGTGGATTGTTTCGTCTGGGTCGGGGAGAGTTATTACATCAGGTGGTGGAGTTTAAGTATCTTGTTCACGAGTGGGGTGTAAATTGGAGCTTGCGATCGAGAGGCATATTGGGGCGGTGTCTGATGTCTTACAGGCATTGTACCAGAACGTGCTGAAGAAGGAGCTGACTCAGAAGGCAAGGCTCTCAATTTTCCAGTCGATGTACGCTCCTATCCTCACCTCCCCCCTCCACACAGTCACAGGAGATGGTTCTCTGCCATTGGCTAATTTTGATGAGCTAATTCACTTTCAATTATTTTCATTTATATAACGCCAAATCACAGCAGTTGCCTCAAGGCGCTTCACACAAGTAAGGTCTAACATTACCAATCCCCAGAACAGCAGTGGTAATGAAAAACTCCCTCTGAGGCAGAAGCCTCAAGCAGACCAGACTCAAAGGCGTGACTTTCTGCTTGGGTCATGCTACAGACACAAATTACAGAACAATTCACAAAACGAATATACAGGAAATGCTGTTGGTGCACAGGACAGGAGGATCTCCAGCACAAACACCACACCCATCTCTGGATGGAGCTGCATCTTAAACAGAGAGCAAAAAACACAATCAGGCATCAGAAAGACCAGAAATACAGTATAATTTGTCAGCATTAAACAACAAGAAAAACAGGAAATACTAAGGTGATCGCCGACCACTAGCCCTAAGCTTCACTAAAAGACCCAGAATTTAGGTAAAGTTGAGGCCACGGCACATTTTGAGCTTTGGGTAATGACTGGGAGAATAAGTTTGCAGATACAAACGGCAGGAATGAGATTCCTCTCTCAGGTATCTGGGCTTACACTCTTGGACAGGGTGAGCAGCTCAACTATCTGGGCAGAACTTTGAGTAGAGCCACTGCTTCTTCATATCGAAAGTAGACAGCTGAGGTGGTGTGGGTATCTCGTGAGATGCCCACACCACCTACTGAGGATGTCCCTAAGGAGGTCTTCCAGGTGCGTCCAGCTAGAAGGAGGCCCTGGGGAAGATCCACGACACACTGGAGGGGTTATATTCCTTGCTGGCTTGGGAATGCCTTGGGATCCCCTTGGAGGAGTGACAGGACTTGGCCGAAGATGGGGAAGTGTGGGATGAGCTGATTAGTTTTCTCCCACTGTGACCCACATCAAGATAAGTGGTAGAAAATGAATGAATGAATACAGGTATTGAATGTGTTTTTTTTTTTGTTTTGTTTTTCTCCTCCTCCACTGTATATAAGTTGCACTGGACCTCACCAAGTAAGTCACAGGACCTCTGAACTATTAAAACAAACCATGACTTACACTCCAGAAAATACAGTAATTATGTCTTCCATTCTTTAATAGACATCTTCCCTTTGTTTCTGGATATTAGGATCCAGTCTTGTCCCCACAAAACTCCATCGGTCGTATCACCATTGATCGACGGTGATACGACCGATGGGGTTTTTTCCTTCCCGCTATTGTCTACATGCTTGCTTAGGAGTGTTGCTAAGGTTGGACTTTACCCCTGTGAAGCACCTTGGGGTGATTTATGTTGTGATTTGGTCTTATATAAATAAATGACGTGATACTAAATAGTTCTTTTATTTATTTTTCACTTTTGGATGAAGGTCCACAGGACTATCAACATCAAGATTTGCAAGTGATGTGCAATGCATCGTCCAATAATTTTCTGAAAAACATTTACCATTTTTCTGAATTTTTGGGGCAGTCAATCCTTGGGGACTGCCTGGTATGTTGGGCTTTGCATTTTCAATTATTCTGCATATACGTACATTCCTTGAATCGTTGTCAACTTGCACAAAGATTTTTGTTGACCTTAAATCATTCTGAATGCCCCCCCCAAAGTCTGCTTGAAATAAATTGCCATCCACAGATTTTTTTTTTCCCTTCAAACTATTAAATGATCCTGTGGTAAGGTGGACTTACTGATTGATCCCCCCCCCCCCCCCCCCCCCCCGAAGGCTAATCAATTTGAGGAGAATACGTACAAATGCCTTATTTAATTAATTTAATGCCATTTTCCCCATATTTGGTTAAAATGACTCTTTGTTCAAAGGACTTCCGTCTCTCCTGGACACCCCCCCCTTCTTAAAAAAAAAAAAAAAAAAAAAAAAAATTAAAAGGAAACCTGTGGTTCAGATCTTCCTGTGGCCCATTCTCCATGAACATCAAGAGTTGTTTCAGGAAAGGCATCTGGTATAACACAAATCAGCATGCAGAGCCATATCTGACCTACTGTGGTGACCTCAATCAAAAATTAGGAGAAGTGGAAAGACATTACTTTTTGACCTCATTCCTTCTAATGTACCTTTTAAAATGTATACTGTTTTTTTTTTTTTGTCATGGGTTATAAAAGAGAAACACCACGTCAAGTTGGATGCATAGTCACGCTAAGCACGTTTTTGTTTTTTTTGTTTGGTAAAATGTATAGTTAATGTTTTCGCAGTTAAGCCTGATTTTCTGTCAACTTGTTGTAATCCCCCCGTCTGCCCCGCTGCACATCCTCTTTGCATGCATCAGTGGGTCTTCCTCGTCGTGACTCAGCAGTGCATGCTAATGCAGGATGAGGTAATGCAGTACATCGTCTCTCAGCAACACTGTTATGTGTAACACCAGCAACGGAACAACTCAGCCTATGGTCCTGTCACAAATTGTGGTCTCTCGTGACTGATTATGTTAAGCCGTTCTAGCATAAGTACAGCCAGAATATTATGTGCAGTGAAATTTATGAGGCAAAGTATCCAGAGCTTATGTGAGAGATGAATGACCCTCAGTTTGTCAGATGGGATGGTGATGTCTGAATAATATATATCTCCCAGCATTCTTTACTTTCACCATGCAGACTGAGTTAAAATTATTTGATTTCCCTACATACATGGGGTCGCATTGCTTATTGCTCCTCAGCTCAGTCGCCATGTGTTGGAGTTCACTCCGGTGAACGAGAGGGTTGCCTCCCTACGCCTTCGGGTCAGGGACAGGTCTCTCACCGTTGTCTCAGCCTACGGGCCGAGCAGCAGTGCAGAGTACCCGACCTTCCTGGAGTCCCTGGGAGGGGTACTAGATAGCGCTCCGACTGGGGACTCCATTGTTCTCCTGGGGGATTTCAACGCCCACGTGGGCGGCGACAGTGAGACCTGGAGTGGAGGGGGGTGATCGGGAAACACGGCCTCCCCAATCTCAACCCGAGTGGTGTTCAGTTGTTGGACTTCTGTGGTAGTCACAGTTTGTCCATCACGAACACCATGTTCGAGCACAAGGTGTCCATAAGTGCACGTGGCACCAGGACACCCTGAGCCGAAGGTCGATGATCTACTTTGTAGTTGTATCAGCTGACCTTCGGCCACGTGTCTCGGACACTCGAGTGAAGAGAGGGGCAGAGCTGTCGACCGATCACCACCTGGTGGTGAGTTGGATCCACTGGGAGGGGAGGAAGCCAGTCAGACCTGGCAGGCCCAAACGTATCGTGAGGGTCTGCTGGGAACGACTGGTGGAACCCTCTGTCAGCGAGGTCTTCAACTCTCACCTCCAGGAGAGCTTCTCCCAGATCCCGGGGGAGGTTGGAGACATGGAGTTCGAGTGGACCATGTTTTCCACCTCCATTGTCGATGCGGCCGCTCATAGCTGTGGTCACAAGGTCTCTGGTGCCTGTCGCGGCGGCAATCCCCGAACCCGGTGGTGGACACCGGAAGTAAGGGATGCCGTCAAGCTGAAGAAGGAGTCCTACTTATCTTTGTTGGTAGGTGGGACCCCAGAGGCAGCTGACAGGTACCAGCAGGCCAAGCGTGCCGCAGCCCGTGCGGTCACAGAGGCAAAAACTTGGGTCTGGGAGGAGTTCGGGGAGGCCATGGAGGAGGACTATCGGTCGGCCTCGAAGAGATTCTGGCAAACCGTCCGACGCCTCAGGAGGCGGAAGCAGCTCTCCACCAGCACTGTTTACGGTGCGGGTGGGGAGCTGGTGACCCTGACTGGGGATGTTGGCGGGCGGTGGAAGGAGTACTTCGAGGATCTCCTCAATCCCATCGTCATGTCTTCCGAAGAAGAAGCAGAGACTGGGGACTCAGAGGCAGATTCATCCATTACCCAGGCTGAAGTCACCGAGGTGGTTAGAAAGCTCCTCGGTGGCAAGGCTCCTGGGGTGGATGAAATCCGTCCTGAGTACCTTAAGTCTCTGGATGTTGTGGGACTGTCTTGGTTGACATGCTTCTGCAACATCGTGTAGCGATCGGGGACAGTGCCTCTGGATTGGCAGACCGGGGTGGTGGTCCCTCTGTTTAAGAAGTGGGACCGGAGGGTGTGTTCCAACTATAGGGGGATCACACTCCTCAGCCTCCCCGGTAAGGTCTATTCCAGAGTACTGGAGAGGAGAATTCGACCGATGGTCGAACCTCGGATTCAGGAAGAGCAGTGTGGTTTTCGTCCTGGTCGCGGCACACTGGACCAGCTCTACACACTCCATCGGGTGCTCGACGGTTCATGGGAGTTCGCCCAACCAGTCCACATGTGTTTTGTGGATCTGGAGAAGGTGTTCGACCGTGTCTTCGGGGCACCCTGTGGGGAGTGCTTCGGGAGTACGGGGTCCGGGGTCCTTTGCTAAGGGCTATCTGGTCCCTGTACAACCGCAGCAGGAGCTTGGTTCACATTGCCGGTAGTAAGTCAAACCTGTTCCCAATGCACGTTGGCCCCCGCCAGGGCTGCCCTTTGTCACCGGTTCTGTTCATTATTTTTATGGACAGAATTTATAGGTGCAGCCAGGGTGTAGAGGGGGTCTGGTTTGGGAACCACAGAATCTCGTCTCTGCTGTTTGCGGACGATGTGGTTCTGTTGGCGTCGTCAAATCAGGACCTTCAGTGTGCACTGGGGCGGTTTGCAGCCGAGTGTGAAGCGTCCGGGATGAAAATCAGCACCTCCGAATCCGAGGCCATGGTTCTCGACCGGAAAAAGTTGCTTTGCCCTCTTCAGGTCAGTGGAGTGTCCTTGCCAAAAAGTGGAGGAGTTTAAGTATCTCGGGGTCTTGTTCACGAGTGAGGGACGGATGGAGCGTGAGATCGATAGACGGATCGGTGCAGCATCTGCAGTGATGCGGTTGCTGTATCGGACCGTCGTGGTGAAGAGAGAGCTGAGTAGGGGGGCACAGCTCTTGATTTACTGATCGATGTACGTTCCAATCCTCACCTATGGTCATGAGATTTGGCTCATGACCGAAAGAATGAGATCGCGAGTACAAGCGGCCGAGATGAGTTTCCTCTGCTGGGTGGCTGGGTGCTCCCTTAGAGATAGGGTGGGGAGCTCGGTCACTCGGGAGGAGCTCGCAGTTGAGCCGCTGCTCCTCCACGTTGAAAGGAGTCAGTTGAGGTGGCTCGGGCATCTTTTCCGGATGCCCCCTGGACGCCTCACTGGAGAGGTGTTCCGGGGGGCACGTCCCATTGGGAAGAGGCCCCGGGGAAGACCCAGGACACACTGGAGGGACTACATCTCTCGGCTGGCTTGGGAACGCCTTGGGGTTCCCCCGGAGGAGCCGGGGGAGGTGTGTGTGGATCGGGAGGTCTGGGCGGCTTTGCTTGAGCTGCTGCCCCCGCGACCCGACTCTGGATAAAGCGGAAGAAGATGGATGGATGGATGATTTCCCTACATAAGTGATGTTCATTTTGACTGGAAGGCAGCTGTGACATGTTTTTACTCACTCACTTCAACTGTTTACTCCAATTAAGGGTCACAGGGGGCTGGAGCCTATCCCAGCAGTCATATTCCATTTCAGTTTATTACATTTATGTAGTGCCAAATCACAACGAAGCTGCCTCAAGGCCAGTGGTGGGCACAGTTCAGCTAATCCAATAGTAGATAATTATCAAAGCTAATGTTTTTGCTATCGGATTAGCTTTTCAGATAAGTTTTAAAACCATCATCAGACCACTTATCTTCCAATAAGTCTGATAACATTTTCTTTGCTGGTAAAGTTTAAAGGTCAAGGACCTTTGTAAATCCTAAAATCAAATATTTTACTCCGTTTGTTGTGTGTTTCTAGCCACTGAGCAGACTGGCTCCCTGTCGTTTGCTGATGACACCATCATTAAGCGCAAACCGTGATTGGCCGGTCGACACAGGGAGCATTGTGGGTAGTGTAGTTCAGGTTTACTTTGCACATTACAGTGACTTGTCCACTTGACACAAAAACAAAACAGACTAATTTTAACATTATTTTATTTTTTTTCTTTGTGGCTGTAATTTAATCGCCAAGACTCGGTGGGGGAGAGGAGCTCTCATGGCGCAGCTGTGTGTACAGAGGGAGGGACTTTTCTTCACGTTTAGACATTGTTTTGGATTTAAAACGTGGATTACTTATTCAAATGAATCCCACTGAAACTAACAGGTAAGAATTTATATTTACTACGTGTATTTTTATTCTGCCAATCAATGCATTAATGGAAGTATTCGGTTGTTTAAGCGGCAGGGTTCAAAGCGTATGAAAAAAGCAGCAGCTTTTAGCTCGTAAATGATGGTGTATCTAATGCCAAGATAAACTGTGACTTCTAATACTGTGTGTTACTGCTTTTGAAAGATGATGACAGTGTTTGGGGTTTTATTTTTTATTTATTCATTTTTCGTGTGTTCTTTGTGTTTCTGGTCTTTGAATTTACCCAGAAGCCCCTGCAGTGCTTAAAGTGAAACTGGTTTCTCAGAAGCCGACGGCCTCGTCCAAATCAATACTAATAGTTATTGGTTATCTGTAATAAAGACAAATTTTTTAGCAGTTTATTGGTTTATCGTCAAGCAGACCAGACTCAAATGGGTGACCCACTGCTTAGGCCATTCAAACAGTTAAAAGGTTTTTACAAAGTTTTACAGAACTCAAGAAACAGAAAAGAGGAATTTAAAACATCATCATCATTAGCTTCAGGCATGGCACCCTCCATGTCATATGGCGTGAGGCCGGGTACACCCTGGACAGGACGCATTTAATCTATTATTAGACTCTATCGGCTTTGCTCAAAAAGTAAATGAGTCCACCCACCACTTTAATCATATCTTAGATCTTGTTCTGACTTATGGTATGGAAAAAGAAGACTTAACATTATTCCCTGAAAACTCCCTTCTGTCTGATCATTTTTTAATAACATTTACATTTACCCTGATGGACTACCCTGCAGTGGGGAATAAGTTTCATTACACTAGAAGTCTTTCAGAAAGCGCTGTAACTAGGTTTAAGGATATGATTCCTTCGTTATGTTCTCTAATGTCATATACCAACACAGAGCAGAGTAGCTACCTAAACTCTGTAAGGGAGTTAGAGTATCTCGTCAATAGTTTTACATCCTCTTTGAAGACAACTTTGGATGCTGTAGCTCCTCTGAAAAAGAGAGCTTTAAATCAGAAGTGTCTGACTCCGTGGTATAACTCACAAACTCGTAGCTTAAAGCAGATAACCCGTAAGTTGGAGAGGAAATGGCGTCTCACTAATTTAGAAGATCTTCACTTAGCCTGGAAAAAGAGTTGTTGCTCTATAAAAAAAGCCCTCCGTAAAGCTAGGACATCTTTCTACTCATCACTAATTGAAGAAAATAAGAATAACCTCATTTTTCTTTTCAGCACTGTAGCTAAGCTGACAAAGAGTCAGAGCTCTATTGAGCTGAGTATTCCATTAACTTTAATTAGTAATGACTTCATGACTTTCTTTGCTAACAAAATTTTGACTATTAGAGAAAAAATTACTCATAACCATCCCAAAGATGTATCGTTATCTTTGGCTGCTTTCAGTGATGCCGGTATTTGGTTAGACTCTTTCTCTCCGGTTGTTCTGTCTGAGTTATTTTCATTGGTTGCTTCGTCCAAACCATCGGCATGTTTATTGGACCCCATTCCTGCCAGGCTGCTCAAGGAAGTCCTACCATTATTTAATGCTTCAATCTTAAATATGATCAATCTATCTTTGTTAGGTTGGTTATGTACCACAGGCCTTTAAGGTGGCAGTAATTAAACCATTACTTAAAAAGCCATCACTTGACCCAGCTATCTTAGCTAATTATAGGCCAATTTCCAACCTTCCTTTTCTCTCAAAGATTCTTGAGAGGGTAGTTGTAAAACAGCTAACTGATCACCTGCAGAGGAATGGTCTATTTGAAGAGTTTCAGTCAGGTTTTAGAATTCATCATAGTACAGAAACAGCATTAGTGAAGGTTACAAATGATCTTCTTATGGCTTCGGACAGTGGACTTATCTCTGTGCTTGTTCTGTTGGACCTCAGTGCTGCTTTTGATACTGTTGACCATAAAATTTTATTACAGAGATTAGAGCATGTCATAGGTATTAAAGGCACTGCGCTGCGGTGGTTTGAATCATATTTGTCTAATAGATTACAGTTTGTTCATGTAAATGGGGAATCTTCTTCACAGACTAAAGTTAATTATGGAGTTCCACAAGGTTCTGTGCTAGGACCAATTTTATTCACTTTATACATGCTTCCCTTAGGCAGTATTATTAGACGGTATTGCTTAAATTTTCATTGTTACGCAGATGATACCCAGCTTTATCTATCCATGAAACCAGAGGATACACACCAATTAGCTAAACTGCAGGATTGTCTTACAGACATAAAGACATGGATGACCTCTAATTTCCTGCTTTTAAACTCAGATAAAACTGAAGTTATTGTACTTGGCCCCACAAATCTTAGAAGCATGGTGTCTAACCAGATCGTTACTCTGGATGGCATTTCCCTGATCTCTAGTATACTGTGAGAAATCTTGGAGTCATTTTTGAGTACTGACGGGGACTAGCAGTGAGAGAGCATATCTCACCCGTGTTGGCCTCTCTTCATTGGCTTCCTGTTAATTCTAGAATAGAATTTAAAATTCTTCTTCTTACTTATAAGGTTTTGATAATCAGGTCCCATCTATCTTAGGGACCTCATAGTACCATATTACCCCATTAGAGCGCTTCGCTCTCAGACTGCGGGCTTACTTGTAGTCCTAGGGTTTGTAAGAGTAGAATGGGAGCAGAGCCTTCAGCTTTCAGGCTCCTCTCCTGTGGAACCAGCTCCCAATTCAGATCAGGGAGACAGATACCCTCTCTACTTTTAAGATTAGGCTTAAAACTTTCCTTTTCGCTAAGGCTTATAGTTAGGGCTGGATCGGGTGACCCTGGACCATCCCTTGGTTATGCTGCTTTAGACGTAGATTGTGGGGGGGTTCCCATGATGCACTGTTTCTTTCTCTTTTTGCTCCGTATGCATCACTCTGCATTTAATCATTAGTGATCGATCTCTGCCCCCCTTCACGGCATGTCTTTTTCCTGGTTTTTTCCCTCAGCCCACCAGTCTCAGCAGAAGACTGCCCCTCCCTGAGCCTGGGTTCTGCTGGAGGTTTCTTCCTGTTAAAAGGGAGTTTTTCCTTCCCACTGTTGCCAAGTGCTTGCTCATAGGGGGTCGTTTTGACCGTTGGGGTTTTTTATAATTATTGTATGGGCCTTGCCTTACAATATGGAGCGCCTTGGGGCAACTGTTTGTTGTGATTTGGCGCTATATAAGAAAAAAGTTGATTGATTGATTGATTGACGGCAATCTGTCGCAGGACCAACTATAGTATTGGTTGAGGACAAAATATTTATCTATTTTTTTCTAATTACAGAGTGCTAAATTATTGGGAAAAACCATATTAACAATACAATTCCAAAAATCACTGATCATAGGGGATTGGACAACATAGAGCACACCTGGGCATAAAAGAATAAAATCAGGGTTCCGCCCAAACAATGGAACGACACCACGCCGTTATACTGCCATCTACTGCCGCTATAGTGTAGTGTCATCTCATGATGTTTTAGTGGGAGACTTGGTGGGAATCTATTGGCGCACAAACCTGCTTTTGCTGGAAATTTCACATAAACAACTTCAGCTCTTTATTTTATCCTGTTTACATCCAGATGACGATGGCCAATTTTCTTAAATCCTCCAAACCGTGACTATCCAGGGTTGGGACCAGGAAGCAGAGTTGTAGTCTTACACTCCTCTCTGCAGCTTCTCTCCCCCTGCCATCCCCTCATTACCCCATCCCCGTAGAGACGGTGCCTGCTCCCAGACCACCAATAACCAGCAAAAATCTATTTAAGCATAAAAATTCAAAAAGAAAAAATAATATAGCACCTTCAACTGCACACAGACTAAAACAGTTAAATGTGGTCTATTAAACATTAGGTCTCTCTCTTCTAAGTCCCTGTTGGTAAATGATATAATAATTGATCAACATATTGATTTATTCTGCCTTACAGAAACCTGGTTACAGCAGGATGAATATGTTAGTTAAATGAGTCAACACCCCCGAGTCACACTAACTGTCAGAACGCTCGTAGCACGGGCCGGGGCGGAGGATTAGCAGCAATCTTCCATTCCAGCTTATTAATGAATCAAAAACCCAGACAGAGCTTTAATTCATTTGAAAGCTTGACTCTTAGTCTTGTCCATCCAAATTGGAAGTCCCAAAAACCAGTTTTATTTGTTATTATCTATCGTCCACCTGGTCGTTACTGTGAGTTTCTCTGTGAATTTTCAGACCTTTTGTCTGACTTAGTGCTTAGCTCAGATAAGATAATTATAGTGGGCGATTTAACATCCACACAAATGCTGAGAATGACAGCCTCAACACTGCATTTAATCTATTATTAGACTCTTGTTGTGTGGGCCGCTGAAGAGGAGGTACTGCTGGCCCACCACCACCAGAGGGCGCCCTGCCTGGAGTGCGGGCTCCAGGCACCGGAGGGCGCTGCCGCCTCACAGGAGCAGCCAGGGTGACAGCTGTCACCCATCACCTGAGACAGCTGATATCAATCAACAGGGAGGTATATCAGCAGGACGGCATCTCCACCTCATTGCCGAGATATCGCTCTACTAAGGAGGTAACGTACTCAGCCGATTGTATTCTTGACGATAATACTTTGTTGCTTGTGTGTTGGATAGCAGATAGTGAGTAGTACAGCAGGAGATTGTATTGGACTTCTTGGATAAGTACTCACACTCCTTCACTCACCAGTATTTTCCTGACAAGAGGTGGAGGTGGTGTTTCCACCCTGTGTGTTGCTGGGTGCAGCCGCACCCACACCTGACTGTTTCTGTTCCTTGCCAGCAGTACCGGATCTGACGAGCGGAGGCAGTGGCCACCTGGGGTTTGGGACTTGGCGGCTCCAGTATCCCCGGGGTTCGGTGGCAGAGGAAATCGGGTGGTTCCGGTTCGACTCGGACAGACGTCTCCTATCGTCGAGCCTGCCCACACGACACCATTGGAATTCCGTTACTGCTGTATTTGTAATCTGTTGTGTTTGTTGTGTGAATTCACAACAGTAAAACTTTGTGATTTGACTTTCTCCATTGTCCGTTCATTTGCGCCCCCTGTTGTGGGTCCGTGTTCCTACACTTTCCCAACAACTCTATTGGCTTTGCTCAAAAAGTAAATGAGTCCACCCACCACTTGAATCATATCTTAGATCTTGTTCTGACTTATGGTATGGAAATAGAAGACTTAACAGTATTCCCTGAAAACTCCCTGCTGTCTGATCATTTCTTAATAACATTTACATTTACTCTGATGGACTACCCAGCAGTGGGGAATAAGTTTCATTACACTAGAAGTCTTTCAGAAAGCGCTGTAACTAGGTTTAAGGATATGATTCCTTCTTTATGTTCTCTAATGCCATATACCAACACAGTGCAGAGTAGCTACCTAAACTCTGTAAGTGAGATAGAGTATCTCGTCAATAGTTTTACATCCTCATTGAAGACAACTTTGGATGCTGTAGCTCCTCTGAAAAAGAGAGCTTTAAATCAGAAGTGCCTGACTCCGTGGTATAACTCACAAACTCGTAGCTTAAAGCAGATAACCCGTAAGTTGGAGAGGAAATGGCGTCTCACTAATTTAGAAGATCTTCACTTAGCCTGGAAAAAGAGTCTGTTGCTCTATAGAAAAGCCCTCCGTAAAGCTAGGACATCTTTCTACTCATCACTAATTGAAGAAAATAAGAACAATCCCAGGTTTCTTTTCAGCACTGTAGCCAGGCTGACAAAGAGTCAGAGCTCTATTGAGCTGAGTATTCCATTAACTTTAACTAGTAATGACTTCATGACTTTCTTTGCTAACAAAATTTTAACTATTAGAGAAAAAATTACTCATAACCATCCCAAAGACGTATCGTTATCTTTGGCTGCTTTCAGTGATGCCGGTATTTGGTTAGACTCATTCTCTCCGATTGTTCTGTCTGAGTTATTTTCATTAGTTACTTCATCCAAAACCATCAACATGTTATTAGACCCCATTCCTACCAGGCTGCTCAAGGAAGCCCTACCATTATTTAATGCTTCGATCTTAAATATGATCAATCTATCTTTGTTAGTTGGCTATGTACCACAGGCTTTTAAAGGTGGCAGTAATTAAACCATTACTTAAAAGCCATCACTTGACCCAGCTATCTTAGCTAATTATAGGCCAATCTCCAACCTTCCTTTTCTCTCAAAATTCTTGAAAGGGTAGTTGTAAACAGCTAACTGATCATCTGCAGAGGAATGGTCTAATTGAAGAGTTTCAGTCAGGTTTTAGAATTCATCATAGTACAGAAACAGCATTAGTGAAGGTTACAAATGATCTTCTTATGGCCTCGGACAGTGGACTCATCTCTGTGCTTGTTCTGTTAGACCTCAGTGCTGCTTTTGATACTGTTGACCATAAAATTTTATTACAGAGATTAGAGCATACCATAGGTATTAAAGGCACTGCGCTGCAGTGGTTTGAATCATATTTGTCTAATAGATTACAATTTGTTCATGTACATGGGAAATCTTCTTCACAGACTAGGGTTAATTATGGAGTTCCACAAGGTTCTGTGCTAGGACCAATTTTATTCACTTTATACATGCTTGCCTTAGGTAGTATTATTAGACGGTATTGCTTAAATTTTCATTGTTACGCAGATGATACCCAGCTTTATCTATCCATGAAGCCAGAGGACACACACCAATTAGCTAAACTGCAGGATTGTCTTACAGACATAAAGACATGGATGACCTCTAATTTCCTGCTTTTAAACTCAGATAAAACTGAAGTTATTGTACTTGGCCCCACAAATCTTAGAAACATGGTGTCTAACCAGATCCTTACTCTGGATGGCATTGCCCTGGCCTCTAGTAATACTGTGAGAAATCTTGGAGTCATTTTTGATCAGGATATGTCATTCAAAGCGCATATTAAACAAATATGTAGGACTGCTTTTTTGCATTTACGCAATATCTCTAAATCAGAAAGGTCTTATCTCAGAGTGATGCTGAAAAACTAATTCATGCATTTATTTCCTCTAGGCTGGACTATTGTAATTCATTATTATCAGGTTGTCCTAAAAGTTCCCTAAAAAGCCTTCAGTTAATTCAAAATGCTGCAGCTAGAGTACTGACGGGGACTAGGAGAGAGCATATCTCACCCATATTGGCCTCTCTTCATTGGCTTCCTGTTAATTCTAGAATAGAATTTAAAATTCTTCTTCTTACTTATAAGGTTTTGAATAATCAGGTCCCATCTTATCTTAGGGACCTCGTAGTACCATATCACCCCAATAGAGCGCTTCGCTCTCAGACTGCAGGCTTACTTGTAGTTCCTAGGGTTTGTAAGAGTAGATTGGGAGGCAGAGCCTTCAGCTTTCAGGCTCCTCTCCTGTGGAACCAGCTCCCAATTCAGATCAGGGAGACAGACACCCTCTCTACTTTTAAGATTAGGCTTAAAACTTTTCTTTTTGCTAAAGCTTATAGTTAGGGCTGGATCAGGTGACCCTGAACCATCCCTTAGTTATGCTGCTATAGACGTAGACTGCTGGGGGGTTCCCATGATGCACTGTTTCTTTCTCTTTTTGGCTCTGTATGCACCACTCTGCATTTAATCATTAGTGATCGATCTCTGCTCCCCTCCACAGCATGTCTTTTTCCTGGTTCTCTCCCTCAGCCCCAACCAGTCCCAGCAGGAGACTGCCCCTCCCTGAGCCTGGTTCTGCTGGAGGTTTCTTCCTGTTAAAAGGGAGTTTTTCCTTCCCACTGTAGCCAAGTGCTTGCTCACAGGGGGTCGTTTTGACCGTTGGGGTTTTACATCATTATTGTATGGCCTTGCCTTACAGTATAAAGCGCCTTGGGGCAACTGTTTGTTGTGATTTGGCGCTATATAAAAAAAAATTGATTGATTGATTGATTGATTGATTGATGACACAAACCATGACAAAATGCAAGTGTTATACATGAAACCAGATGATCAGAGGATGATAAAAAGTGAAAAGTTAGCTTTGATAGCCATTAATCAGATAACTGAAAAGTTATCGTTTATGACGATAAAGCGATAAACTGCTAAAAAATTTGTCTTTATTACAGATAACCAATAACTATTAGTATTGATTTGTACGAGGCTGTCGGCTTCTGAGAAACCAGTCTCACTTTAAGCACCGCAGGGGCTTCTGGGTAAATTCAAAGACCAGAAACACAAAGAACACATGAAAAATGAATAAATAAAAAATAAAACCCCAAACACTGTCATCATCTTTCAAAAGCAGTAACACACAGTATTAGAAGTCAGTTTATCTTGGCATTAGATACACCATCATTTACGAGCTAAAAGCTGCTGCTTTTTTCACACGCTTTGAACCCTGCCGCTTAAATAACCGAATACATCCATTAATGCATTGATTGGCAGAATAAAACACACATAGTAAATATAAATTCTTACCTGTTAGTTTCAGTGGGATTCATCTGAATAAATAATCCACGTTTTAAATCCAAAACAATGTCTAAACGTGACGAAAAGTCCCTCCCTCTGTACACACAGCTGCGCCATGAGAGCTCCTCTCCCCCACCAAGTCTTGGCGACTAAATTACAGCCACAAAGAAATAAAATAATGTTAAAATTAGTCTGTTTTGTTTTTGTGTCGAGTGGACAAGTCACTGTAATGTGCAAAGTGAACCTAAACTACACTACCCACAATGCTCCCTGTGTCGACCGGCCAATCACGGTTTGCGCTTAATGATGGTGTCATCAGCAGGCGACAGGCAGCCAGTCTGCTCAGTGGCTAGAAACACACAACAAACGGAGTAAAATATTTGATTTTAGGATTTACAAAGGTCTCTGACCGTTAAACTTTACCAGCAAAGAAAATGTTATCAGACTTATCGGAAGATAATTGGTCTGATGATGGTTTTAAAAAGAGGAATTTAAAACATCATCATCATTAGCTTCAGGCATGGCACCCTCCATGTCATATGGCGTGAGGCCGGGTACACCCTGGACAGGACGCCAATCTGTCGCAGGACCAACTATTGTATTGGTTGAGGACAAACTATTTATCTATTTTTTTTCTAATTACAGAGTGCTAAATTATTGGGAAAAACCATATTAACAATACAATTCCAAAAATCACTGATCATAGGGGATTCGACAACATAGAGCACACCTGGGCATAAAAGAATAAAATCAGGGTTCCCTCCAAATAATGGAACAATGGCGCCACGCCGTTATACTGCCATCTGGTGCCACTATAGTGTCATCTCATAATGTTTTAGTGGGAGACTTGGTGGGAATCTATTGGCGCGCAAACCTGTTTTTGCTGGAAATTTCACATAAACAACTTCAGCTCTTTATTTTATCCTGTTTACATCCAGATGACACAAACCATGACAAAATGCAAGTGTTATACATGAAGCCAGATGATCAGAGGATGATCTCTGTATTTTTTGTTTTGTCTTGACGGGACCACAGCCCGTGCAGGGTGCAGCAGTAGCCGGGCCATCTGGGGAGGAGGCATGCCAGCGCCGAGCGTCACGGAGGCAGGTGCACAGCCAACTCGATCAACACTGTCTGCTGTGTGATCGATCAGATCAGAGGCTGAGAACGATGCTGCAGCCCCTGTGACATGGAACAGGGAGGCTTTTATGAAGAAAATAGCAGACTGGAATTCAAAGTTCTTCAGATACCGAGACACACTGAGATTTTGGGGCTGGATAGCGGCGTGCATTATTTCCATTCTTCTATGTTTTAAAGTCGCACTGAAATCAGAACATTGCCAAGTGTTTCCCACAGCGCTTCTTATAGGAAAACGTCTCAGTGTGCACTTGAATGCTACTAACATTAAAATCAGAACCACAGATTAATTGCAAAGTATCATGTGTGATATCATGTTATGATGACTCGTTTTTTAAGTGATAACTGTTAATGTTGATGCAGTCACAGTAAAAGGAGCTGTATTCCACTGTGCAAGAACTTAGTGCGCATGCACACTGTGCGAGTGTGGTGCGTGCTGCTCCATTACAGAACAGTCTGTATGATGGTGTTGAACACCAAGGTGAAGTCCACGAACAGGATTCTCAAGTATGGTTCTGCAGAGTCCAGGTGCTGCAGATCCATGTTGGCTGCCACGTAACTGACCTGTTTGCCCATTCGGCAAACTGCATGGGTCCTGTGATGTCCTTTACGTGGGTCAACACCAACCGTTCAAACGACTTCAGGACTACAGGGCAACAGGCCTGTAGTCATTTGGTCGTGTTATGGAGGGTTTCTTTGGGACCGGGATAATAATGGTGTGTTTTGAAGCAGGAGGGGACCACACACAGCTCCAGAAATCTGTTGAAGGATGCTTCCATTGTCATAGTAATGAAAATATTGATTTAGAAATTGTAGCTGTCTCTCTTTGCCACAGTTTTTAATGCATAAAAAAATTGATTGATTGATTGACTAATGCCGTGCCTCAAAATAAAATGCAAAGTATGTCCCATTGATCGCTCATGCAAACCAGTTACCTTAATGTTGGGGTGTATTTATAAAAAGGTCAGGGTTTGGCTGCACTCATTCTAAAATCGATACAAGAATGATAATGGCCAGTTTAACAACCCTCACTGCCTTGGCTCCTGATCAACCTCATTCAAAGCTCAGTGATGAGCCCTCTGGACACAAAGATCCTTCTGTAAGACTATTATGCGCTAATTAGGCTGTTCCCCCTTGTCCTGTTTTATGAAACTTTCAGGCCACAGTTATCTTGTGATTAGTGCCCAGTTGGCAGAGTACTTGTATGAAATGGTAAATTATGACCTGGATACTGATATTGTCTGGTGATGATGGTTGTTCAGCAGCAATTAGTTTGGAGTGCTTCAGTAGTTCAAACTACAAAGTATTGTATAAATGTGATGCCTGTAGACACAATAAATCCTGACAAGAAACTATGACTGCTTGTTTTTTATTTTAAATGAACTTGAGCAGCTCTGGTGGTTTTTTGTCCCCGCAGGTACCATTCCCAGTTCTTCAGGGGGAAGGGGTGGAATACCTTGGCCGTGCTGATGAAGCCATCATTGCCATTTCCAACTATAGGCTACACATTAAGCTAAAAGACTCCGTCGTCAATGTAAGTCACACATGGTAAACATACAGGAGTGGTAATTGCAAATGGTGAGAGCTTTGGTGTGACCTCATCAGCTGCTGTCATTCCACTGCACAGTCTCTTTTAGATATGTAGATTTTGTAAACCCATAACTGTATTAAGACAGAGCAGTTAAACCTCATTAGTATCTTATAAGTGATAACAGTTTAGTTATTTGGCATGAAGTTATTTTTGCCTGGAGTCTACCACACGTGTCTGTAGACATGGGCAGAATGAGGATTAGTGGATAGCACTGTTGCCTCACAGCAAGAAGGTCATTGGTTCGATTACCACCTCTGGCCTTTCTGTGTGGAGTTTGCATGTTCTGCCCGTGTTTGCGTGGGTTTCCTCTGGGTGCTCCGGCTTCCTCCGACATTTAAAGACATGCAGCTTAGGTGAATTGGAAACTTTAGAATTGTCCAGGTCTCCCTTGCAAAAGAGATATCGATCTCAATGCAACTAACCTGGTTAAATTTTAAAAAATGAGAGGTTCTTGTGACATTTAGTCTCCACGGGCTCCACCCACACTGGCCCTGAAGCCCATAGGCAGCCTCCTACTGAAACTCTGCTTTAAATATAAACAGGACAGTTATTTGCATTCACTTCCAGTGAAAATTCATCTTCTTCCCAAACCATCATCACATGATCCTGAAGGGCTTTAGAAAACAGAAAACAGCTAATATCTGTTTTCAGAATGCACACTGAAACTGGGATGTTCTGGATGCCACTTCAGTTTTGACCTGGGCTGTATTCACAGTATGGTTCTCTGTGTACAATTTTTTTTATATATATACAGTGAGGAAAATAAGTATTTGAACACCCTGCGATTTTGCAAGTTCTCCCACTTAGAAATCATGGAGGGGCCTGAAATTTTCATCTTGGGTGCATGTCCACTGTGAGACACATAATCTAAAAAAAAAAAAAAATCCGTAAATCACAATGTATGATTTTTTTTTATTTTTTATTTTTTATTATAATTTATTTGTATGTTACTGCTGCAAATAAGTATTTGAACACCTGTGAAAATCAATGTTAATATTTGGTACAGTAACCTTTGTTTGCAATTACAGAGGTCAACTGTTTCCTGTAGTTTTTCACCAGGTTTGCACACACTGCAGCAGGGATTTTGGCCCATTCCTCCATACAGATCTTCTCTAGATCAGCCAGGTTACTGGGCTGTCACTACGAAACACAGAGTTTGAGCTCCCTCCAAAGATTTTCGATTGGGTTTAGGTTTGGAGACTGGCTAGGCCACTCCAGAACCTTGATATGCTTCTTACGGAGCCCCTCCTTGGTTATCCTGGCTGTGTGCTTCGGGTCATTGTCATGTTGGAAGACCCATCCACGACCCATCTTCAATGCTCTGAGGGAAGGAGGTTGTTCTCCAAAATCTCGCAATACATGGCCCCGGTCATCCTCTCCTTAATACAGTGCAGTAGTCCTGTCCCATGTGCAGAAAAACACCCCCAAAGCATGATGCTTCCACCCCCATGCTTCACAGTAGGGACAGTGTTTTTGGGATGATACTCGGCATTCTTCTTCCTCCAAACCCGGCGAGTGGAATTAGGACCAAAAAGTTCTATTTTGGTCTCATCTGACCACATAACTTTCTCCCATGACTCCTCTGGATCATCCAAATGGTCATGGGCAAACTTAAGACGGGTCTGGACGTGTGCTGATTTAAGCAGGGGAACCTTCTGTGCCACGCGTGATTTTAACCCATGACGTCTTAGTGTATTACCCACAGTAACCTTGGAAACAGTGGTGCCAGCTCTCTTCAGGTCATTGACCAGCTCCTCCCGTGCAGTTCTGGGCTGATTCCTCACCTTTCTTAGGATCATTGATACGCCATGAGGTGAGATCTTGCATGGAGCCCCAGTCCGAGGGAGATTGACAGTCATGTTTAGCTTCTTCCATTTTCTAATAATTGCTCCAACAGTTGATCTTTTTCACCAAGCTGCTTGGCAATTGCCCTGTAGCCCTTTCCAGCCTTGTGGAGGTCTACAATTTTGTCTCTGGTGTCTTTGGACAGCTCTTTGGTCTTAGCCGTGTTAGTAGTTGGAGTATTACTGATTGTGTGGGGTGGACAGGTGACTTTATGCAGCTAACGACCTCAAATAGGTGCTTCTAATTTGGAATAATAAGTGGAGTGGAGGTGGACTTTTTAGAGGCGGACTAACAGGTCTTTGAGTGCCAGAATTTTTGCTGATTGGCAGGTGTTGAAATAATTATTTGCAGCAGTAACATACAAATAAATTATAAAAAAATCATGCATTCTGATTTCCAGATTTTTTTTTTTTTTTTTTTTTTTGATTATGTCTCTCACAGTGCACATGCACCCAAGATGAACATTTCAGACCCCTCCATGATTTCTAAGTGGGAGAACATGCAAAATCGCAGGGTGTTTCAAATACTTATTTTCCTCACTGTATACGTGTGGTGTGTGTGTGTGGTGTGTGTGTGTGTGTGTGTGTGTGTGTGTGTGTGTGTGTGTGTGTGTGTGTGTGTGTGTGTGTGTGTAAGGCCTAATTGTCAGACGCTAAATATTTGATGGATTGAGGTTAAGTAAAAAGTGGTGCAATCTGAAAAGTAAATCTGGATCTCACTTGTTTGTGTTACTGTCATACATGGGGGGAAAATGTTGGGTCTGTACCATTTTATTTTAAAAGCATAAATTTATCAAACTATCAGGTTGCATCACAGTTCAAATATCTACACATCACAGCGCCTATCTTGCCGACTTTACACTGACTAGAGTTTGGTATTTGCCCCCAACAACACAGATGAACTTTGTATAAATGCCAGCAACCCACAGCCCCCTCAGCCTTACCCCCCCCCCCCCCCCCCGGTCCGACTTTTATGCTGTTTTCTTGCCCTTTGCTCCTGTCCATGTTTGTCGTTCTCTCTTTGATTTCTCTTTGGCCTTATGTGATCCACTCTGTGCCAGTTACCGTACATCCTTAAACTTCTCGGTTGGGTTTTGTTGTTGTTGTTGGTTTCTCCCTCCACTTTCTTTTAACTCTTTAACATATCTTGAATTTTTTTGGTTTAATAGTTTTTCCATTTCCATGTCTTGTGTCCTTCCTCCTGTCCCTTTCTCACTCTCTGTATGCTCTGTGGTGCCACTGTGCTTTTAGACCTACCCAGGTGTGGACAGTGAAATATCTGTGAGTACCATACGATAAACACCACCCTCTGCCACAGTCTAGACAACTTTATTCATTCACCTGTTTTTCCCCTCTGCTCCAGGATTACAGTGCAAAAACTATGTGCTATAATTTGCATTCAATTAAATTGTAACCCTGCATTTGTCAGTTGTGGAAACTACTTTGCTAAAGGACTGTGATGAAGTCAGTTCATTGAATTTTGGAATGGGGAATAAGAATACAATGACTGGTTGGAGGGTTTGTCCAATAATGATTCTTTGCAGTTGACTCTTGGAACTACAGTGTATTCAGAACATATTTACAGTGCTTCACTTTTTCGACATTTTATTATGTTACGACCTTATTCAAAAATGGATGAAATTCATTTTTCCCTCAAAATTCTACACACAATACCCCATAATGACTATGGTTTGTTTGTTTTTAGATTTTTACAAATTTATTAAAAATTTGAAAAAAATAGGAAATCACATGTACATACATATTCACAGCCTTTGCCATGAAGCTCAGAATTGAACTCAGGTGCATCCTGTTTTCACTGATCATCCTTGAGATCTTTCTACAGCTTAACTGGAGTCCACCTGGGGTAAATTCAGTTGATTGGACATGATTTGGAAGACACACACCTGTCTACATATAAGGTCCCACAGTTGACAGTGCATGTCAGAGCACAAACCAAGCATGAAGTCAAAGGAATTGTCTGTAGACCTCAGAGACAGGATTGTCTCGACGCACAATTCTGGGAAAAGATACAGAAACATTTCTGCTGCTTTGAAGGTCCCAATGAGCACAGGGACCGCCATTAGCTGTAAATGGAAGAAGTTCAGATCCATGAGGACTCTGGCCGCCCGTCTAAACTGAGTGATCGGGGAGAAGGACCTTAGTCAGAGAGGTGACCAAGAACCTGATGGTCACTGTGTCAGAGCTCCAGCATTCCTCTGTGGAGAGAGGAGAACTTTGCAGAAGGACAACCATCTTTGCAGCAATCCACCAATCAGGCCTGTATGATAGAGTGGCCAGACATAAGCCACTCCTTAGTAAAAGGCACATGGCAGCCCAAATGGAGTTTGACAGAAGGCACCTGAAGGACTCTCAGACCACGAGAAACAAAATTCTCTGGTCTGATGAGACAAAGATTGAATTCTTTGGCTTGAATGCCAGGCTGTGCACCGACACTCCCCATCCAACCTGATGGAGCTTGAGAGGTGCTGCAAAGAGGAATGGGCAAAACTGCCAAAGATAGGTGCACCAAGCTTGTGGCATCTTATTCAAGAAGACTTGAGGCTGTAATTGCTGCCAAAGGTGCATCAACAAAGTATTGAGCAACAGGTGTGAAGACTTGTGTACATGTGATTTTTTTTTTTTTTTTTTTTTTTTTTTAATTGCCAAAATTTCAAAAACACTTTTTTTTTCATGTTGTCATTATGGGGTGTTGTCACTAGAATTTTGAGGGGAAAAATAATTTACTCCATATTGGACTAAGGCTGTGACATAAAATGTGGAAAACGTGAAGCGCTGTGAATACTTTCTGGATGCTCCCGTACATTAACACCTCAGTCCAGACAGGGGTCATCAGGGTGCAGGTTTTGTTTGCTATACTGATATGCAGATTCTTCCACTCAACAGTAATATTGATCATTTAAATTACCTGTTGGCCTCTTGACCTTTCATGGTATGTGGTTTGAGAGCATTGACTAAAACTTCCTCTTATACAGTCTACCAACATGTCTGTGGATGTGCAGAATGTTCTGTACAGAGAGGTTGAAGTCTTAGCTGGGGTGTTAAACCAGTGCCCTCTTTGCAGATAGCTGGTTGCTCTGAGTATGGCCAACAGGTTGAGTGCATATGCTCTCTGTCTCCCCCTGCAGGTTCCTCTGCGGCTGATAGAGAGTGTTGTGAACAGAGATATGTTCCAGCTGCATATCATCTGTAAAGACTCCAAAGTTGTCAGGTAAAGAGAATGACACATGATTGTACAAATTATGATGGAGCTCTACTATTTTTTTTTTTTAATTTTATTTATTTTTTATTAAAGTTCACTTAGCTTCCGGTAAAATTCTTGCTCATGGAGTCCACACAAAAGGAATAACATCTAAAACAACTTAAGTTACAATATTAGATAGTAGCAAAAAAAAAAAAAATTGAAAATAAAAAGTAAAACTCTGGACAAATTCAAAAATAACTTCGTTTGGCAGCACCAAAGTAACTTCAATTACAGTATATGCTAAGATTACTCCTGCCTTTTCATTAGCCAGACAGATGGTAATAAATGTAGTACAGGTGAGTGCCCTTTTATTTCACAGCAGCCTGAATTCCTCTTCTGTTGGTGGGTGTCTCACTCCAAACATCAGATTCTTAGCAGCAGATGTTCCAGTCTTAGTTCTATCCAGTGGTGGGCACAGCTAACCAAAAGGTAGCTTTGATAATACTTAATCCGCTAACTGAAAATTTATCTTTTAGAAAGCTAAACCAATAAACCCCTAAAAATGATGGTTTCAAAGTTATCTGACAAGCTAATCCAATAATGAAAACATTAGCTTTGATAATTAGCGTTTAGCGGATTAACGGAACTGTGCCCACCACTGGTTCCATCTCATTAAGTATCCGCATTACTCTGTTTAGAGGCAGGGGAAACCACTCAACATCTGAAGAAATTAGGTTTCCTCGTTTTCCTCTTAAGCCTGGGTGCATGAAGTTTTACCAAGAGTTCTTGTGTTGATCTCACTGGCCTTCCTAATGTTCTCACACCGGGTTCTGCACAGGGGTCACTTTGCAAATTCAAACCAGTGTCAGGAATGGGTCAAGCGTCTGAACCGGGCCATAGCTCACCCGTCCCGGCTTGAGGACCTTTTTGCCCTGGCTTATCATGCCTGGTGTCTGGGTGGCTGTGCAGATGATGAGGACCAGCATGTTCATCTTTGTCGCCCAGGTCCTCACACACTGAGTGCAACAATAATTAGGCATGTAATATTTGTGTGTTTGAGGGGGGAACAAATCACTTTATTAAATAGCTGCCCTGTGGTGTGTTGTTTTGCAGTGTGATCATGTACGTCAAAGAATGGAAATGGAGGTCAGGAGAATGGGCTTGACACACCAGAATGTCTGAGACTTTTCCGACATAAACTACAATTACAAGTATGTCAAAACTCCATCTCCTTCTACCATCGACATTAATGCTTGTCCGATTGTCCGGGACAAGTGTAAAATGTGATCGGACAAGCAATAGCTCTAAATTGTTGTCCGACCAGACAAGTGGCATTTTTTTTGGTTTAAAACATTCAAATTCTTTATTTTCATCGCTCGGTACCAAAATACCTGACCGCTGCCTTTTTGTTTTCTTAATTACATCACGTCTTGTCTCAGAGAGCACAGTGGAAAAAAACTCAGTCTTCAGATAAAAAAGAGCTCCTTCTGCTTGCATAGCTCCAGAAATTCATTTATAGGCTTTATTTTACAGTTGAAAGCCTTCATGTTTCCAAAGTTTGCTCAAATACGTTGTGAGAGTGAAGAGAGACTCTCTCTCACTCATTCACTCACTCACACACACACACACACACAGAGAGAGCAAGAGCGCACACGAAGGAAAAAGTGTGAACAGACACTACATACTGTAAAAAGCAACGAAGCAATTTTAATAAACGATCATCTTCACCACACAGCCTCAGTGAAACAGTAAAGTGTGAAAAACTGATTCAGAAAGGTTTTCATCCCTGATTTCATCATTAAAAGAGCAAATTTACTCCTTTACTTCTTCCAGAATTATTTTTTTTAATTTTCTTTTTATTATTGTTTATGCACTAATGACACCATATCAAATTACTTGTATGTGAGAACTTACTTGGCAATAAATTTGATTCTGATCAGTCAATCACTCAAATCAATCAAATCAGTCCAGATTAGGGGTTATATTGGTTTTTTTTTTTTAATGAGTATGCAATTCCACTCAAAAATGTTGAGGGAAAAAAAAAAGCTAAACTGTCAACATGACAGAAAAATTCTGCCTGGACTAAAGGTACAGTGTGTCATTTTTAAAGAAGAGAGCAAATGCTATGTCCATCAAATATTAATGTTTTTAAACTTTTCAATGTTATTTATTAACATAGACAGAAAAATACAAAAAAGAACTTTGATATTACAACATAAGTGTAATTTTTTTTCTGTTATTCTTGCTTTCAGTGCATCTAAAACCATTGAAATTTGAATTTTACCACCCACACAGTAGAGAAGCAATTTATGAAAGTGTAATTTCAATACACACTAGGATGCCATTGGCGTGTGTATCACGCTTGCGTTCCTTTGTCTGTCTGCCCTAGTGCCCTTGTGCTAAACTAACAAAGGGTTGCCAGAAAGGGTGGCCCTCTAAGAGAGCTAACAACATTGTGCAAGTTATTTTAAAGTGTTGTGCACTAAGAAAGAATAAGCCAGTAGCGAAAGCTAGTGCAAGCTAAGCACTAACAAGACAATAACCACTCCTAGGATTCACACAGCAGTAAATTATTGTGCTAAAATCCATAGCTGTTGCACTTAAACACTAACAAATGCACAGGTAACTAAAATAAAAGAGACCATGACACTGTATTAAATCACACTGAGTCTTGTGGCTGAGGAGTCGGTCTGTCCGGGAAAGAGGTAGAAACATGTAGCAGCAGGTAGCAGAACTCCACATTTCATGGAGAATGTGCAGTGGGGGCATTGAACCATGAACCTTCTGCACTGGAAACAAGTGATCTAAATATGTACTTTCTCAAAACTCCACAGCTGTACTAGAAAGGATGTCTTCATCAAACTGGGTACACATGTACACTGTATTAGTCTGAATATAAGATGAATCTGATTGTAACACATCCTATTTATTCCCCAATTAATTCCCCACCCCCCTTTTTCCCCAGCTGTATTTCCAAGGAGAAACAATACTGTTTTATATTCAGGTCTATACGGGGGGGGGGGGGATTAGGGGGGCAACTTAGGACATGCTGCTGACCATCCATGTTGATGATAGAGAAGTGGTTTGTGCAACGAACAAAACTTCCAAATCTTGTTTTTGGACCATTTTGTTTGTTTTCCCTTGTGTTTTTAATTGTTCTAAAATTGTAAATTAGCAAAATGTAAAGTTTTTAGCCAGATTTCAACCCTATACTGGGAGAGAAGTTGATTCTTAAAAGATGGACCCGTGGTGGACTATTATTTTATAGGCCCCCAGCAATACAATGACAGATGTGTGAATGCATGACCTTGCTTGACTTTACCTTGTCTGACCTCGAGCCAGAACACTCTCGCCTCACACAGAACGCTGCAACACCTGCTTGAGCACAAGTGATGCACAGTACTGAACGCATCTATCGATGTGTGTGTCAGTCTCTGAGAAGAAATGCTACAGAAAAAGTCAGTCTGCTTGGTGGGCCCCAGAGTCCATGTCACGCTGAGGGAGACAGACCTGCAGGACAACCTGCTAATTAAACAAACTGCAGCCTGCTGACGCCGTGACTCAGCAACGCACTCTGTGTTCTCGCACCAACCCCCACCCAGCCAGTCACCAGGTAAATACAAAGTGAAGAGTGTATCATAGGAGAGTATAAATAGCATGTGCAAAAGAAATAACACAATGATGAGACGCAAGATCGGTTGTCACCCAAGTGCTTCTGCAATGGTTACAGTACAGATTAGTTCAAATCCAGATTGAGTTGCTGGCGTAATACCACATCATCTTTGGCAAAAAAAAAAAAAAAGCACATGTGTTCTTAACCCAGTCCTGCGGCTGTGTTTAGCAGTTGCCCCCTTTCCCCATGCCGGCGTGTTAAGCATCCCCAGCCTGGCTGTGTGCCTGGCTGTATTGCAACAAAGTAAAACTTCATGTCCAGTCAAAACGACCAGATATCCCCACTGTAAGACACAATACCCATAATATGAAAGTCATAATATATCTGTAGAATAAAGAATGTAAACGCAGTAGTGATCTTTCCCGATAGTCTTATTCAACAATTAGACTAATACAGTGAAAAACAAGTGGTTAGTGCACTTGGGTTCAGTGCAGAAGGTTCCCGGTTCAAACCCCACCCCTGCCACATTTCACCATCGAACGTGGAGTTGCGTCAGTTAGGGCATCCAGCGTAACACCTGTGCCAATTCATCATACATATCCACCTCAGATTTGCTGTGGCAACCCAGAGTGCAAACAACAGAGCAGCTGAAGGGACTTACTATCTTAATACAGTGAAAACGGAGATCTATCATGCATATATAAAAAATGTGACTTACTCTTTCCTCGTCTCCAGCACCTCTCCTCTCCATGAGCCTCTGGTAGGATCCCCTGTGAACTGTGGACTTTTTTCGGCTCCAAAATGCCATTTGCCCAGTTTACATCTTCAAGTTCTGCAGGCTCCAGTTTGTCGTCATCTGACTTGAAACCCAGGAAATCATCATCTGAGTCCTCTGTCATAAAGATGTCCCTGAATAATTCCCTAAACTCCGGTTCTACATTGTCAAGTATGTTGTCTTCATCGACAACAGTATGTGCAGTCACCGCCACGACTCAGTCGCTTTCTTTGTTCTGAAGCACGCAGTTGGACAACCCCCTCTATATTTAGGTGTAAAATGAGCATTTACACCTGGAAGTGTGTCTGACGTGCACACGAGGCTCGCGCTTCAGCTAGTTCTTGGCATTCTTTGCATATTACGCTGGCTCTGTGGGTACCTCCCAAACACTAAATATAGTGGACTGGCAGACAATGAAGGTGTCTTCGGGGAGTGATATTTTGAGGTCTGGCTGAGAGTGTAATGCATGGCGGTCCGCTATATATATCAACAACCGACTCTTGAGAAGGATTCCTCTGGAGTCATCAGGTAGACAGAAGGCTGATCAGAACTGTAATGTTGAATTGTCTGTTACTCGTGCACATTCTGCTGTGCTCGAGCAGTTTGAGCCCATTTCTTTTGCATCCTTTGGTGAAGTTGTGAAACACATACAACCTACAAATTGTCCCTTAGATGTTGTTCCAGCTAAGGTGCTGAAGGAGGTTTTTAATACTTTTGTGGTGGGTCTCCTAACTTTTATCAACACTTGTCTTAGATTAGGGTTTGTTCCAGCTGCTTTTAAACATGCTGTGGTTCGATCCCTTCTTAAAAAACCTCACCTGGACTCGTTAGTTTTATCCAATTTTAGACCCGTGTCTCATATGCCATTTTGGTCTAAGGTTTTAGAAAAGGTTTAGAAAAGGTTGTCTTTATACAGTTAGTCGTTTTTAGAAGGCAATCGCATCTTTGAAAAATTCCAGTCCGGATTTAGATCGCAACACAGCACTGAGTCAGCACTTTTAAAAGTTCACAGTGACATCACTTTGTCGGTGGATGCAGGGAATCCTGCTGTGCTGGTTCTATTGGACCTTACAGCAGGTTTTGATACTGTGGATCACACAGTACTTGTTTCCCAGTTAGAACATTTTATTGGCATTCAGGGTACTGCAATTAAGTGGTTTAGATTGTATTTGGCTGAAAGGAGCCACTTCTCGATTTACGCACTGTTCCCAACCTAGCACTTCTTAAATCAAAGTTAAAGACTTATTTATTTAAAGTGGCTTTTAACACCTAGCGGGGAGGTGACATGTTGTTTTATGTGCTGTTTTAAATTTATTGTATGTGTGTTGTATTTTTGTGAATCTGTGTTTTTACTGTTAATCACTTTGGACACCACTTGGTGCTGTAAAGCGCTTTATAAATAAATGTTGATTGATTGATTGGAGTAACTTTGTGCTGCACAGACAGAGAGATTCAGATCAAATCAAATCAATTTCATTTATATAGCACCAAATCACAACAACAGTTGCCCCAAGGCGCTTTATATTGTAAGGCAAAAGCCATACAATAATTACAGAAAAACCCCAAAGGGTCAAAACGACCCCCTATGAGCAAGCACTTGGCGACAGTGGGAAGGAAAAACTCCCTTTTAACAGGAAGAACCTCCAGCAGAACCTACTACTACTACTATGTAGTACTACTACTACTACTACTATCACTGCTACTAATTTGGTATCTTTTGTTTATTCTGTTATTGCCTCTGTCATGGAGACATGTTACTTCACCTCATAATCATCATGGAGCTTTCCTTGTGGTAAATCATTCTGATTATTCATCCTCACCACAGGTTGTGCTCCAGCTACCCCCAGAAGCTTCTTGTCCCCATCTGGATCACTGACAGGGAGCTAGAGAGTGTGGCCTCCTTCAGGTCATGGAAGAGGATTCCTGTGGTTATCTACAGGTGGGTTTACAGCTATTTAGAGTAGGGTTGGGTGTCGAGAACTGGTTCTTTCGAGTATTGTTAAGAAATTATTCGATCCACCAATACCAGTAGTCTTTGCGCTTAACGATTCCCTTATCGGTCCTTCAGAGCGGCTGTTGTTATTGAGTGTTTGTCGGGAAAATGATCATTTTTCTCCGTTGATTACAGACCCTGCAGTGGCTCTGTAATCAACTGTTTCTGCAGCGCGACTCCACTTTGAAGCGTGAACCAATGAAGCAATGCTTCGATTCACTGGCTCATTGGTTCTTTGATTCGCTACTCTTCAGAAGCGACAAGTTCGCTACTTAACCCCTCTCAAAGCCATTAAAATGCGTCAATCGTGAGTCACTTTTGTGTGTATTAAAGTCACTAACTGGGACTCTTGTATTGTTGCAGTCAAGAAACGAGAATCGTCCTCCATTCTGTTGGCACAGCTCCAAACGCTGCGCCGCTCTCTGCTGAGACAGAGTCCGGTCAGAATTAATAACTTCAAAATGAATTGTCGCTTTAAATAAAATTAAGCCGCTTTCCAAACGCTGTAATACAGAAACTACAATCGACTAAAACGTTTTTTTTTTTTTTTCCTCTCAAAATGAGATGTCCTGCATTCTTTATGAATTACATCCTGATGCAGCTGCAAGACCGCAGCTCAGATGTATGGAAAGACAGTCATGCCAATAATGTCTGAAAGGAAATGCTTTTGACAAAAACTACAGATTTTGTTTATTTTTATTCATGTCCAGAGATCAAGGATCCAGTGACCAATTTCATATTTATTTTATTTTACTTTTATTTATTTACTTTTAATTACTTGCTATTTTATTGCACTGCAACTGGATGGCCCTAATGTCGTTGTACCAATGTATAATGACAATAAAAGGCATTCTGATTCTGATTTAAGACTCAATAAAATGTTGTTCAGTTTCAATTTAATCAGCTTATAAAGCGCCAAATCACAACAAAAGCTGTCTCAAGGTGCCTCACAAAATTAAAAAATTCAAATACATAATTAAAAACAGAAGTAAAAGAATGAAACAGATAAAAAATAAAAACTATTCATAAGAAAGAGAATAAAAATAGGTTTTAAGTCTTGACTTTAAAATGTCTACAGACTCCGACTGTCTCACGGTCACAGGAAGACCGTTTCACAGAGCAGGTACACGATAAGAAAAAGCTCTTTGACCCGCTGGCATAGAAAACCTGTAAAGCCTACTTTTAGTACACAAAAAATTCACAAGCGGTATCGATAAAGGAATCGATAAGGAATTGGATCGATATGTGGAATCGATAATGGTATTGATATCAATAAAGTCTTATCGATACCCATCCCTAGACAGACTCTGATCATTAGAGTCTGTTACAAACAACACTTTAATGAAACACCATTTTCTGAAGTGAATGTCCTATAATCTGAATTGACGACGTGCCTGACAGGTTGAAAATTTGAACTTTACAGCAGTGACTCCATTCAGTGCCACTTGTATTATTGTTGCCACTTAAAAGTTAAAACCAAGTTGGTAGTCATTTTTGTGACTTTGTAAATGTAGGTGCTACATGGAGATGTACTTACTTGCTTACTTACAGAGTACAAATTTAGAAATTGATATTTAATGCCTGTATGTACATAAAGGAGCTGGTTTGGATTTGACATATTGAAGATGCTTTGATTAAACATGTTAATAAAATTGAATAACGTGAAAACAGGTTGAAGGTAGCTGTTGTAGACTGGCATGGAGTTTCTTCAGTTTGCACAATTGCACAGTTTAAATTCTATTCTAGAATTAACAGGAAGCCAATGAAGAGAGGCTAGTTACAGTAACAGTTAGAATATTGACAGTCTTCTTCATTTTGAATTCCAGACACCAGAAGAACGGGGCAGTGATTGCCCGTTGCAGCCAGCCGGAGATTAGCTGGTGGGGCTGGCGGAACACAGATGATGAGTATCTGGTTACATCCATTGCCAAGGCCTGTCAGATGGATTCTGGAGCCAAAGGCTCAAGTGTCACACCAGCCTGCCAACAACGAGGAGATGCTCCCGACTCGGCAGACAGTGATTTTGGTAAAGCAGTTGTTTCACTCATTTACATGCTTCTAAGTGTGCAATACACCAATAAGCATAACTGCAGCAGCTGTTGCTGAAACTGCAGACATTTCTTCAGAGGGACCAAGTGGAGAAGCACTATCAGTGGTTGGCAGTCATTGTTCTGGTGTGTAGCTAGCACCTTGACATTGGGGTGAATGTGAGGCATTATTATAAAGCGTTTTGAGTGTCTGAAGCAGATGGAAAAGTGCTACCAGTCCATTTACCATTTTTACCATCATATCTAGTCTACAAGGTGGGTCGTGAACATTGTAGTTCTTGTACAATAACATTGTGGTACTTCTGATGGACATGAAAGCATTATGAGTGAGCAAACCCAGTAGAATTATTATTATTGTTCTTTACACAGACATGTAAGTTTCGGCACAGCACAATGTCCCTGTTGCATGTTGAAGGAAACTGAGTGGTCGAATTTTGCCAATGTGTTCAACATACAGGAAGCTGATATTTCCTTCCGTGAGAGCCGAGGTAACATGCTATGCTAATTGGGTGGAAAACCCTGTGCTGATTCTTAACAGTATGTAATAATGGCACACAGCTGCACTGCCTTCTGCAAACATTTGTGGAGACAACACTAACATAGTACTGAAATAAAATCCAGCTGTTATTAGCTTTACTCAGCATTCTGTCTGCCACACTGTTTCACTCACACCTTTATCTGTCCGAGTGCTGCTACTACCAAATGAAAATAAAAAAATGCTGAATCCAGTCCTTAAGATGGACTTGACTCAGAACCGCTGGGTTGCATGGGACTGAGACATTCTCACCACAGCATGCTGAACTATATGAGCCAGCTGCTCACACTGACGTGGGCAGTATTTCTCAGTCTGAGTAATTACTTACTTTCCTCTCAGACTGGGCTTTGACACGTGATCGTTACCAATAGCAACACTCCAGTCGCACTATCAGGAGGAGCTATTGATTTTCAGGAGGCGACAGATGGAGTCGGTACAGTTCATCATGTACCTTCTGTCACTTCTTGGATTACTTCCGTCTTCATGTTTACTATCAATCAACTTCAATCAACTTTTTTCTTGTATAGCGCCAAATCACAACAAACAGTTGCCCCAAGGCGCTCCACATTGCAAGGCAAGGCCATACAATAATTATGAAACACAGTCTACGTCTAAAGCAACATAACCAAGGGATGGTCCAGGGTCACCCGATCCAGCCCTAACTATAAGCCTTAGCGCAAAGGAAAGTTTTAAGCCTAATCTTAAAAGTAGAGAGGGTATCTGTCTCCCTGATCTGAATTGGGAGCTGGTTCCACAGGAGAGGAGCCTGAAAGCTGAAGGCTCTGCCTCCCATTCTACTCTTACAAACCCTAGGAACTACAAGTAAGCCCGCAGTCTGAGAGCGAAGCGCTCTAATGGGGTAATATGGTACTACGAGGTCCCTAAGATAAGATGGGACCTGATTATTCAAAACCTTATAAGTAAGAAGAAGAATTTTAAATTCTATTCTAGCATTAACAGGAAGCCAATGAAGGGAGGCCAACACGGGTGAGATATGCTCTCTCCTGCTAGTCCCCGTCAGTACTCTAGCTGCAGCATTCTGAACCAACTGAAGGCTTTTTAGGGAACTTTTAGGACAACCTGATAATAATGAATTACAATAGTCCAGCCTAGAGGAAACAAATGCATGAATTAGTTTTTCAGCATCACTCTGAGACAAGACCTTTCTGATTTTAGAGATATTGCGTAAATGCAAAAAGGCAGTCCTACATATTTGTTTAATATGCGCTTTGAATGACATATCCTGATCAAAAATAACTCCAAGATTTCTCACAGTATTACTAGAGATCAGGGAAATGCCATCCAGAGTAACGATCTGGTTAGACACCATGCTTCTAAGATTTGTGGGGCCAAGTACAATAACTTCAGTTTTATCTGAGTTTAAAAGCAGGAAATTAGAGGTCATCCATGTCTTTATGTCTGTAAGACAATCCTGCAGTTTAGCTAATTGGTGCGTATCCTCTGGCTTCATGGATAGATAAAGCTGGGTATCATCTGCGTAACAATGAAAATTTAAGCAATACCGTCTAATAATACTGCCCAAGGGAAGCATGTATAAAGTGAATAAAATTGGTCCTAGCACAGAACCTTGTGGAACTCCATAATTAACTTTAGTCTGTGAAGAAGATTCCCCATTTACATGAACAAACTGTAATCTATTAGACAAATATGATTCAAACCACCGCAGCGCAATGCCTTTAATACCTATGACATGCTCTAATCTCTGTAATAAAATTTTATGGTCAACAGTATCAAAAGCAGCACTGAGGTCCAACAGAACAAGCACAGAGATAAGTCCACTGTCCGAAGCCATAAGAAGATCATTTGTAACCTTCACTAATGCTGTTTCTGTACTATGATGAATTCTAAAACCTGACTGAAACTCTTCAAATAGATCATTCCTCTGCAGGTGATCAGTTAGCTGTTTTACAACTACCCTCTCAAGAATCTTTGAGAGAAAAGGAAGGTTGGAGATTGGCCTATAATTAGCTAAGATAGCTGGGTCAAGTGATGGCTTTTTAAGTAATGGTTTAATTACTGCCACCTTAAAGGCCTGTGGTACATAACCAACTAACAAAGATAGATTGATCATATTTAAGATTGAAGCATTAAATAATGGTAGGACTTCCTTGAGCAGCCTGGCAGGAATGGGGTCTAATAAGCATGTTGATGGTTTGGATGAAGTAACTAATGAAAATAACTCAGACAGAACAATCGGAGAGAAAGAGTCATGGTTACTACACGTCATAACCATGAGACTGTCTGTGTGCTGCAGACTCCTCCCTCGCAGGCGCCTCTAACGCCGATGAAAACGCTGCGCCACACAAGCTGCTGATTCTAGATGCCCGGTCGTACACTGCTGCAGTGGCCAACAGAGCTAAAGGTGGAGGCTGCGAATGTGAAGGTTAGTGTCATCAAACACTATTTGTTAACCAATTCATTTCAAGTATTATTACAGTATATTTTGACAAGCCGCTGAACACAAATGAAGCTGAGTTTGTTAAAGTTAACTATTTTAATTTGTCAGTGAATTGTCTGTGCTTTGCACTAGTTTCTCTACTTATTGATCCATATGTGAAACACACTGACAGTTTCATCCATTTTCACAAAATTTGGTTTGAAATGATTCATTCCATCACTATTTTGGTTCTGTTGGAATTACTTTGGTAACCATTTGTAGCTGATATAAACTAACATTTTGTCAATATTTTGAAATTCCCAAATTCATTTGTATTCATTGACTTGACTCAAAATTGAACCCTCTAATCTGCTACTAGAAAACAGGGGCACAAATAGCAAAGTACCACTAGTACTGTAACTTGTGTGATCATTAAAGACACTGAAAAGTGATAAACAGTGTCACAGTCCCATTGACTCATTCTGCACTCAGTGGCCATTGTGTTAACTAACAAAGTCTAATTTGGTTGATTAGTTAAGCCATCCTTTCATGTGAAAACGTACTTGTCCGTTACCATGGAGCAATATCGTGGATCCCAGGTGTCATATCAATTTGCCAAAAAGTTTCAAGAAACTGCTGTAATTTTACTTTCAATTGGTTGACTTTGTTCACTTAGTCGGACAATAAGGCTGATGTTAATTTAAACTGATCTTTATTTGTTCAATTGAGAGTTAAGAATCCACACTGATGTGCTAAAACTAGTTTCTGACCAAAACATCTTCTCAACACCACCACCTGCTCAACTGCATTTTAAAAGATAAACATTAGCATCACAGTATGTGTTGCCACTCTTTTATCAATGTTGTTTCTATTTAGAGTACTACCCCAACTGTGAGGTGATGTTCATGGGAATGGCAAATATCCACGCCATCCGGAATAGCTTCCAGGCTCTGCGGGCCGTTTGCAGTCAGATCCCAGATCCGGGAAAGTAAGTAGATCTGTTTGACCTTTTCTGTTTGAGCAGTTCTGCCCAGCGTTGTCCTTCTGTCTCCTTTAACCGCTGCAGAGTGCACAGCGACAGGATCTCACACAGCCACAGACCGTTCCTGCTGTGCTGACCAGCTGTCTGTGCACGCCGGGGTCTTTTGTATGTTCTTACAACCCCAGTTCCAATGAAGTTGGGACGTTGTGTAAAATGTAAATAAAAACAGAATACAATGATTTGCAAATCCTCTTCAACCTATATTCAATTGAATGCACCACAAAGACAAGCTATTTAATGTTCAAACTGATAAACTTTGTTTTTATGCAAATATTTGCTCATTTTGAGGACACTAATTGTTGAAGCTTTGTAGGTGGAATTCTTTCCCATTCTTGCTTGATGTACCACTTCATTTGTTCAACAGTCCGGAGTCTCCGTTGTCGTATTTTGCTCTTCATAATGCCCCACACATTTTCAGTGGGTGACAAGTCTGGACTGCAGGCAGACCAGTCTAGTACCTGCACTCTTACTATGAAGCCACGCTGTTGTAACACGTGCAGAATGTGTCTTGGCATTGTCTTGCTGAAATAAGCAGGGACGTCCTTGAAAAAGACATTGCTTGGATGGCAGCATGTGTTGTTCCAAAACCTGGATCTACTTTTCAGCATTGATGGTGCCATCACAGATGTGTAAGTTGTCCATGCCATGGGCACTAACACACCCCCATACCATCACGGATTCAGGCTTTTGAACTTTGCGCTGGTAACAATCTGGATGGTCTTTTTCCTCTTTTGTTCAGAGAACACAACATCCATGATTTCCAAAAACAATTTGAAATGTGGACTCATCAGACCACAGCACACTTCTCCACTTTGCATCTGTCCATTTCAAATGAGCTCGGGCCCAGACAAGGCGGCAGCGTTTATGGATGTTGTTGATGTATGGCTTTTGCTTTGCATGGTAGAGTTTTAACTTGCACTTGTAGATGTAGCGACGCACTGTGTTAACTGACAATGGTTTCCTGAGTCCACGCAGTAAGATCCTTTACAAAATCTTCTTCTTTGTCTTTCGGCTGTTCCCGTTAGGGGTCGCCACAGCAGATCAATCGTTTCCATCTCACTCTGTCCTCTGTATGATGTTGGTTTTTAATGCATTGCCGCCTGAGGGATCGAAGGTCACGGGCATTCAGTGTTGGTTTTTGGCCTCGCCGCTTACGTGTAGAAAGTTCTTCAGATTCACTGCATCTTTTGATTATATTATGGACTGTAGATGATGGAATCCCTAAATTCCTTGCAATTGAACGTTGAGAAACATTGTTCTTAAACTGTTGGACTATTTTTCACGCAGTTGTTCAAACACGCAGAAACCTACAACAACACTGACATTGAGGAGTACACAGACACTGTGACCTCCTACATCACAAAGTGCATTAATGATGTGACCCACACAAAAACCATCATCACCCGGGCCAACCGGAAACCATGGCTGACAGGCGATGTCCACAAGCTGCTGAGAGCCAGAGACAGTGCCTTCAGAGCCAGGGATGAATCTGACTTGAGAACAGTGAGAGCCAACCTGTCCCGTGGCATCAGGAAGGCAAAAAAGGAGTACACACAAAAGATAACGTCCCACTTCAAAGACAGCAAGGATGCACAGAGCCTATGGCGAGGTATTCAGGCTATCACTGACTACAAGCCAGCACCCCAGAGCTGCGAGAGCAACACCTTTCTGCTCAACATCCTGAACCATTTCTTTGCACGCTTTGAAGCACTGAACACCACACAACCATAGAAGACCTCACCCCCTCCCCACGACCAGACCCTGTGCCTCTCTGTCGGCAGCGTGACGAAGACACTGGTGGCCATCAACACCTGCAAAGCAACAGGTCCGGACAACATCCCTGGTCGCGTGCTGAAGGACTGCGCAGTGGAGCTTAAGGATGTCTTCACAGACGTCTTTAACGCCTCCCTGAAGCAAGCCCTTGTTCCATCATGCTTCAAAGCTGCCACCATCATACCTGTGGCAAAAAAATCAGCTCCATCCTGCTTCAATGACTACCGTCTGGTGGCACTGACACCCATCATCATGAAGTGCTTCGAACGGCTAGTCATGTCACACATCAAATCCACCCCCCACCCTAGACCCCTCCCAGTTTGCATCTGCTCAGCCCTGCACCCAGCCCTCACCCATCTGGACAAGGAGGACTCATGTGAGAATGCTGTTCATAGACTTCAGTTCAGCGTTCAACACCATAATATCTCAACAGCTCATCTGCAAACTGGACAAACTGGGGCTCAGCAGTTCCCTTTGCAACTGGCTGTTGGACTTCCTCACCCAGAGGCCACAAGCAGTCCCTGTTGGCAGCAACACCTCGAGCAGCATTGTATTGAACACAGGGGCTCCCCAAGGCTGCCTGCTCAGTCCACTGCTCTTCACATTACTGACACATGACTGCACAACAACCCACAGCACAAACCACATAGTGAAGTTTGCGGATGACACAACTCTGGTGGGGTTCATCACCAAGGGCTATAAGACTCACTACAGGGAAGAGGTCAACCTTCTGACCACGTGGTGCAGAAACAACAGTCGGGAATGCAAGTCTAGTTGTGTGCCCGCTCCCAAAGTAGGGTGCCACGGGTTCCTGGGTAACCGCTAAAATCGAACCCTGGCCTCCGGTCCCGCACCACCAGACTCACAGTTTCATCACCAGGCTGTGAGATTATTGAACTCGCTCCACCCAGGCTTTCAAGAAGCTTTTATATATTTTTATATATATATATATATACACTGCACTGTTTCACTTTATCACTACCACACCACTTGCACAATATCTTAACAAAAATCTGCTGCTGCTACAAATACTGAATGGTTTGCACTACTACACTTTCCACTTTTACTATTACCTCAGGCACTACACTGTAAATACTTACTGTTGAAATGTCTTGTCTTGTCCTGTCATCACTGAGGGAAGGTGAGAAACGAAATTTCGATTCCTTGTCTAGTACATGTGAAGAATTGACAATAAAGCCGACTTTGACTTTGATTTTTAAGGTCCAGCAGATGTCAGTATTCAATGACACAGTATCAATAAACTTTGGCAATGTGGGAAAAAAAAAATGGTAATCCTTGCCCCATCTTTGCTTGTGAACGGCTGAGCTTTTTGGGGATGCTCTTTTTATACCCAGTCATGACACTGACCTGTTTCCATTTAACCTGTTCCCCTGTGGAATGTTCCAAACAGGTGTTCTTTAAGCATTCTTTTGTTGCCACTGTCCCAGCTTTTTTGAAACATGTTGCAGGGATCCATTTAAAAATGAGCAAATATTTGCACAAAAACAATTAAGTTTATCAGTTTGAACATTAAATATCTTGTCTTTATGTTGTATTCAATTGAATATAGGTTGACGAGGATGTACAAATCATTGTATTCTGTTTTACATTTTACACAACGTCCCAACTTTATTGTAATTGGGGTTGTACCTCATTCAGTGGACCAGATGTGTGTGTCTGCTGCGTGTGGTGTTTACAGTGCAAAGGTATAATCAGTCATGTGTGCGTGTGTGTGTGTGTGCGCGCGCGTGTGCCTCCTTTCTGGGTCAGCAGTGGTCCATTGGGCCAGTGCTTAACTCCGGTTTCTAAAAGCACTCATGTCGTGTTATTTTTGAACATGCTGTTCTAAGCTGCCACTGTAGTAATGCAGGCAGCAGAAGACGATTTAACAGGGGTGAGCATTGGTCCCTTATAAAATGATACAGCTATATGGGCTGTGATACGATACTCTTTATTGTGGAATGATTCAATACAGTCTGATTCAATTCTTTGTTTCATGTGGAGATTCGTTTTCTGTCAGATTACAATAAGCTGAAAGTGGCATTGCTTACCTTCAAATGGCAATTTCATGAAAAACCAAAGACCTTCAGATTTTTAACTACTGTGCTGCAGCCTGTTGATAGTACTTCTATTTAGCTTTTGTTCACCACTGGGGGCAGCACCACACACATTCATAGAAAGCACAGCATAGAGCAAGCCTGCTGTTGATAACATAGCATAAATAGCATATCATATCTTTTCTGTTGTGAACTGGTATGACCGCTTTATCAAATTGTGAAGTAAGCTTAAAGTTCAAATAGGTACATTTATCAGTTAGACTGCCTGCCACTATCAGACATGTTTATTTTGTTGGAACTTCCTAAAGTTCAATGTTCCTGTGACCAGTGTCATGAGACCCTCACACTAACCTTTGAACTTTTTCAAATAATATTTCAAAAGACAATATCATAGACCCAGTAAAAAAAAAAAAAAAAAAAAAGGCATGACATCCCGGAGGTCAGCAGTCCTTTTGTGTCCCTCATTGTCCTTTAAGTCCAACCACCAATCCACATCTGTGAATGAAATTCTTATCATTTAAAAAAGTAAGAACGGCTATAACTCTCATTTATTCCCAGAGGTTCGAGACAAGCCAAAGTTCTTTAAAACAACTTAATACAAAAATATTATTTCTTGGTCAAATATAATTTCCACTTTTTCCAATATTTTTCAGATTTTGGCACTTTGAAGTCTCAGAGAGAAAGTCCATTATTTTCTTAACTATTTCTGTTGACTCAATCCCCTTTGAATTTTATTGAGAATTTGAAGACAGAAATATCACCAAACAAGCAGGATTCAATAGATTTCTAACATTAAAATCAAGCCATTGACCAGTTTGTAGTACATTTAGATCAATTCAAGGTCTGTATATCAGCGTAGTTGTATCTGTAACTTCAAAGTCTTTTTTTTTTAATTCTGCTAATTCAGAATATTTAAGTCTGACTTCACCAGTAGAGAAATATGTGGTGTCCTTTTACAAAAAGAACATTAATGAACAGATTCTTTGTGATTTTGGTCTAATCACATCTGCACTTTTATCTCCAGTTGGCTTTCAGCACTCGAGAGCACTCGTTGGCTGCAGCATCTGTCCGTCATGCTGAAGGCAGCTGCTCTGGTGTGCTCGGCAGTGGAGAGGGAAGGCCGTCCTGTGCTAGTGCACTGTTCCGACGGATGGGATCGCACACCTCAGATTGTAGCGCTCGCCAAGATCCTGTTGGACCCCTACTACAGGACCTTAGAGGTGGGATTCTGTACAATTTTTGTTGTGTATTAAGACCAATTAAAGAAGATGATGATCCTTGGAGAGAACATGTTGGAAAATGTTGAGTTAATTCAAAACCAGGAACTTGAACATTTTTAAATAATGGCTTTGAAAGACTTTAGCTTAACCTTGTTGTATAATACAGCATTAATCTTAGTTTTTGGTTCATTCCGACATTTTTACCACATCCAGGTCTGTGTCATCTACAGGGTTTCCAGGTGCTTGTAGAGACTGAGTGGTTGGATTATGGTCATAAGTTTGGGGACCGCTGTGGCCACCAGGAGAACGCAGATGATGTCAGTGAGCAGTGCCCCGTCTTCCTGCAGTGGCTGGACTGTGTTCACCAGCTGCTCAAACAGTTTCCCTGTCTGTTTGAGTTCAACGAAGCCTTTCTGGTGGGTGGCTCTTTTTCTACCTAAATGAAACCATGTATATTTATTTACAACTTAATGACTTGTTAATTTGTCACGGCGATATCGGCTTCTTTTGTAGTGTGGATTTTTGTATAAATTTTGTAAATTTTTTGAATGAATGTTATGTAGCTAGTTTCTTTATTTTTAGGTACTGAATATTCCACATCCATTCAAAGTGAGAACACTGTAAATGTATAATGTTTGGGTGAATGTACAAGTCACCAAGGGTCCTCAGTAGTGGTTTAGATCTGAGTTTGACTTTTGTATTGAACACCTTCAGTTCTGTTGTACATTTGATTGTAAATGCGTTCCATACGTTGTTCCTAACACTGAATAAGATGATTGACCAAAGTTGTTCTGCACTTTGCGACTCTGGCTGGTTATTCCTCTGTTGTACTCGTATTCCTGCTGTAATCTCTGTTAAATGAGCTGAGACGCTCTTTCTGTAGCCAGTCCATTTTAGTACACAAGTAGAAATTTTAAAAACAGTGGGAGAAAAAGAACTTGTTAAATGAGCTAATACTTTGAGGGTTTTTTTTTTTTTGTTTTTTTTTGTGGACATCCAGTGTCACACACAGTCCATGTTTCAAGTTAGTTTTCACATGTTCGGTTCGTATGACTTATGGAATATTGTAACCCTTCTGCCTGGAAGACAAAAAAAATGCATGTGACCGTGAACACACAAACCGCATATCATAATTTCCACCATTTAAATATTGTTTCCATTTGACATTAATCTTTAACAAAAATCTTTTTTTTTTTCTTCTTTTTTTATTCCTTCATCTGGTCCAGGTCAAGTTGGTGCAGCACACATACTCATGTCTGTATGGCACATTCCTGTGTAACAATGCTCGTGAAAGAGATTCTAAGAACATCTACAAACGTACCTGCTCCGTGTGGTCGCTGCTTCGAGCAGGGAACAAGAACTTCCAGAACTTTCTTTACATCCCCGGTCATGATATGGTACCAGACATTTTTTTAAATGTGTTATATTGTTACTGTTGTATGGTTAAATTATGACTTGTCTTTTTAAAACTCATACTAAGAACTGTAACTGACATGCTTAAGAGTGTGACATCTCCTTAGAAATGTGGAAAATTGTGCTTTTAATAGTTATATTTTGTGTTAAAAAAAAAGCAATCTATAGTAGTGTCCAGAATAATAGTAGTGCTATGTGGCTACAAAGATTAATCCATGTTTTGAGTATATTTCTTATTGTTATATGGGAAACAAGGTACCAGTAGATTCAGTAGATTCTCACAAATCTAACAAGACCAAGCATTCATGATATGCACACTCTTAAGGCTATGAAATTGGGCTATTAGTAAAAAAAAAAAAAAAAAAAAGTACAACCCCTGGCAAAAATTATGGAATCACCGGCCTCGGAGGATGTTCATTCAGTTGTTTAATTTTGTAGAAAAAAAGCAGATCACAGACATGACACAAAACTAAAATCATTTCAAATGGCAATTTTCTGGCTTTAAGAAACACTATAAGAAATCAAGAAAAAAAGATTGTGGCAGTCAGTAACGGTTACTTTTTTAGACCAAGCAGAGGAAAAAAATATGGAATCACTCAATTCTGAGGAAAAAATTATGGAATCACCCTGTAAATTTTCATCCCCAAAACTAACACCTGCATCATATCAGATCTGCTCGTTAGTCTGCATCTAAAAAGGAGTGAACACACCTTGGAGAGCTGTTGCACCAAGTGGACTGACATGAATCATGGCTCCAACACAAGAGATGTCAATTGAAACAAAGGAGAGGATTATCAAACTCTTAAAAGAGAGTAAATCATCACGCAATGTTGCAAAAGATGTTGGTTGTTCACAGTCAGCTGTGTCTAAACTCTGGACCAAATCCAAACAACATGGGAAGGTTGTTAAAGGCAAACATACTGGTAGACCAAGGAAGACATCAAAGCGTCAAGACAGAAAACTTAAAGCAATATGTCTCAAAAATCGAAAAATGTACAACAAAACAAATGAGGAACGAATGGGAGGAAACTGGAGTCAACGTCTGTGACCGAACTGTAAGAAACCGCCTAAAGGAAATGGGATTTACATACAGAAAAGCTAAAGGAAAGGCATCATTAACACCTAAACAGAAAAAACAAGGTTACAATGGGCTAAGGAAAAGCATTTGTGGACTGTGGATGACTGGATGAAAGTCATATTCAGTGATGAATCTCGAATCTGCATTGGGCAAGGTGATGATGCTGGAACTTTTGTTTGGTGCCTTTCCAATGAGATTTATAAAGATGACTGCCTGAAGAGAACATGTAAATTTCCACAGTCATTGATGATATGGGGCTGCATGTCAGGTAAAGGCACTGGGGAGATGGCTGTCATTACATCATCAATAAATGCACAAGTTTATGTTGATATTTTGGACAATTGAAAGGATGTTTGGGGATGATGAAATCATTTTTCAAGATGATAATGCATCTTGCCATAGAGCAAAAACTGCAAAAACATTCCTTGCAAAAAGACACATAGGGTCAATGTCAATGAGCAGATCTGATTTGATGCAGGTGTTAATTTGGGGGATGAAAATTTACAGGGTGATTCCATAATTTTTTCCTCAGAATTGAGTGATTCCATATTTTTTTCCTCTGCTTGGTCTAAAAAAGTAACCGTTACTGACTGCCACAATCTTTTTTTCTTGATTTCTTATAGTGTTTCTTAAAGCCAGAAAGTTGCCATTTGAAATGACTTTAGTTTTGTGTCATGTCTGTGATCTGCTTTTTTTCTACAAAATTAACTGAATGAGCATCCTCTGAGGCCGGTGATTCCATAATTTTTGCCAGGGGTTGTAGAAAAGGGGGTGTTCACAATAATAGTAGCATCTGCTGTTGACGCTACAAACTCAAAACTATTATGTTCAAACTGCTTTTTTAGCAATCCTGTGAATCACTAAACTAGTATTTAGTTGTATAACCAAAGTTTTTCATGATTTCTTCACATCTGCGAGGCATTAATTTTGTTGGCTTGGAACCAAGATTTTGCTCGTTTACTAGTGTGCTTGGGGTCACTGTCTTGTTGAAACACCCATTTCAAGGGCATGTCCTCTTCAGCATAAGGCAACATGACCTCTTCAAGTATTTTGACATATCCAAACTGATCCATGATACCTGGTATGCGATATATAGGCCCAACACCATAGTAGGAGAAACATGCCCATATCATGATGCTTGCACCACCATGCTTCACTGTCTTCACTGTGAACTGTGGCTTGAATTCAGAGTTTGGGGGTCGTCTCACAAACGGTCTGTGGCCCTTGGACCCAAAAAGAACAATTTTACTCTCATTAGTCCACAAAATATTCCTCCATTTCTCTTTAGGCCAGTTGATGTGTTCTTTGGCAAATTGTAACCTCTTCTGCACGTCTTTTATTTGACAGAGGGACTTTGCGGGGGATTCTTGCAAATGAATTAGCTTCACACAGGCATCTTCTAACTGTCACAGCACTTACAGGTAACTCCAGACTGTCTTTGATCATCCTGGAGCTGATCAGTGGGTGAGCCTTTGCATTCTGGTTATTCTTCTATCCATTTTGATGGTTGTTTTCCGTTTTCTTCCACATGTCTCTGGGTTTTTTGTCCATTTTAAAGCATTGGAGATCATTGTAGATGAACGGCCTATAATTTTTTCATCTCTCCAACTTTTTAATCAAACTACACTGTTTTTCTGAACAATGTCTTGAACGTCCCATTTTCCTCAGGCTTTCAAAGAGAAAAGCATGTTCAACAGGTGCTGGCTTCATCCTTACATAGGGGACACCTGATTCACACCTGTTTGTTCCACAAAATTGACGACTCACTGACTGAATGCCACACTACTATTATTGTGAACACCCCCTTTTCTACTTTTTTTTTTTTACTAATAGCCTAAAAAGCCTGGGGAGATACTATACATCAGAGCTCTCGGACAAGACAGCAGGGAAAGCTGTGATGAAGCAGCTGTTAGATGGCCTCTTAAAAATCGACCAAAGCCAGCTCCCGGGAAAACTCAAGATCTGGTGTTATCATATCACACTGTACAACAGGATTATGTGGCCACTAAAGCTATGCGAGATCCCACTATCCACGGTAAGCAAGCTGGATGGAAAAGCAAACACATTTATCCGGAAATGGCTGGAGTTGCCGCATTGCCTGTCAGAGACTGGTCTTTTTGGGAGAAACATCCTCCAGCTGCCTTTGAAATCTATCACCCTGGGATATATGCAGGAGGAGACCAGGCTGGTGCTGGAGTTGAAGGAGTCAAATGACCAGGCAGTGAAAGCTGCCAACGTCTGGGTCCGCACTGGCCGTAAGTGGGATGCCCAGGCTGAAGTTGCCAAGGCAATAAGCAGGCTGCAGCACAAAGAAATCATCGGCCGAGTGCAAGTAGGGAGAGCTGGCCTTGGTTATGGAGAAGCCCCAAAGTTCTGGTCAAAGGCAACTAGGAAAGAGAGGAAGGAGCTGATTGTGGCTGAGGTGACGAGTATGGAGAGCGATCGTCTCAAGATCAAGGCCATTGCTCAGGGACGCCAGAGGGAATGGACTACATGGGAGGGCGTGGTTGGAAAAACCATTAATGCGGCTGACCTGTGGAAGATCCCGCAGGCTAGGCTCAGCTTTCTGGTGAGAGCCACATATGACTCCCTCCCCTGCTCATGGAATCTAGAACTCTGGTTGGGCAAAGAGGAATACTGCCCTCTCTGTGGCACCAGGAGTGCAAGCCTCAACCATATCCTGTCAGGCTGCAAGACTGCACTCAAGGACGCTACAGATGGCAGCATGATCAGGCTCTTAGAAAGCTGGCGGAGGTCCTAGAGGGGCAGAGGCAGGAGGCAAGCAAAAGGTACCCTTCACTAAGGGACCGGCACATTGACTTTGTTCATGAAGGGGAGACAGGAGCAAAGACCACTCTGCAAGCTCCTCGGAAGCTTCCACAGTCATCACCGCTTGCGACTCAGGACTGCAATATGAGAGTCGACCTGGGCAGGAGGCTGCAGTTTCCTGCCGAGATCGTCACCACTAGCCTGCGTCCAGATATTGTGCTGTGGTCCAGCAGTACCAAGACAGTGCTTCTCATAGAGCTAACTGTCCCATGGGAAGCAGGCGTGAAGGCGGCATGGGAGCGTAAGAGGATCAAATACTCTGAGGACCACTATTTATTCTGTGGAGGTTGACTACCGTGGCTTCGTGGGAACATCAGTCGTCCACCTCCTGAGGGAGGTGGGTGTGTGCGGGGCAGGTCTCCGAAAAGCAACGAAAGACTTCTGGCTTTGGCTCAAAAGGAGGGATACATGCTGGGGCACAACCTAGCTCAAGGGCAGGCTGCAGGGGACGTCTGGGAGACATCCCAGTTGCTGCCCGCCACCAGGAGATGTTCCAGGTTCAAAAGGGCGAAACATCAAGGATCGGTGGTACCCGGCTGACGACCCTGCAGCAGGCCAACCCGTAGGCACCGGAGGAGGTGCATTAGGGAGCATATACCATAGCAGGCGAACACCTACCTGTGATTATTTATTGTGAACACCCCCTTTTCTACTTTTTTTTACTAATAGCCCAGTTTCATAGCCTTAAGAGTGTGCATATCATGAATGCTTGGTCTTGTTGGATTTGTGAGAATCTACTGAATCTACTGGTACCTTGTTTCCCATGTAACAATAAGAAATATACTCAAAACATGGATTAATCTTTTTAGTCACATAGCACTACTATTACTCTGAAGACTACTGTATTTCCACATAAAATATTTATATCAAAAATATGTTGCTTAGTTTTCAATGCAAAAATATCACGAACCAGATGTAGTCGCAGAACTTTCTAGATTTTAAGACCAATATAAATGCTTCTGTTCCTCAGTCTGTACTGCGGGGGGGTTGAGTGCCTCACAGTGCGGTGGCGATACAGTGAGCACTCACTCATCTTCAACCGCTCATCCGGGATTGGGTCGCAGGGGCAACAGCAAACAGAGTTTTACAAAACAATTTAAAACTTTTCTTTCAAAGTCTGCTCTGAGTGTTCTCGCTGTGGTTAAACGAAAAACAGCTGCAGACTCATGACACGTTAATAGCAAACACTAAAGCTTTTTGTCTTAGAATGAGTCTCTCGTCAGCACTCCTATTGTTTGTACTTTGTGGGACTGTAGTTAGGCTAAGATAAGGCTGACTGTATAATCAATCATTTTAACAAGTTATTTGATATTTAGTGAAACAAATGTGTGTACGTTTACTTCTGTGTTGAAGCAGTTCGTGCTGCAGGACACTTCTAATGACATTTTGGTCTGCAAAAAGAAGCAGTTTACTAGAATAATAAATACTCAATTAGCTTTTGCTTACTCGTGCTTTTTGTGTTCTAAATAATGCACTGATTAAATTCATTTTTGGAGGTGAACATTAATGAGCTGGCAGGCCTTCTTGTTGCATGGAGTACCATGTTTCAAAAAGTAAATGCAACTTACCGACAGATGTGACATGCATGTTTTTTCCTTTTCATGATGCATTTATTGAGACATGCAACTACTCCTCCGGTGCAACAAATAGTCTGGAAAGTCCTAGTAGGTCGTAATTAGCAGATCGTTACTCTGTCCTCTGAGATGCCGGACAGAATAAGTGACTTTGAATTGGATTAAACTTGTGGATGAATCAAATCAAATCAATTTTATTTATATAGCGCCAAATCACAACAGACAGTTGCCCCAAGGCGCTTTATATTGTAAGGCAAGGCCATACAATAATTACAGAAAAACCCCAACGGTCAAAACGACCCCCTGTGAGCAAGCACTTGGCAACAGTGGGAAGGAAAAACTCCCTTTTAACAGGAAGAAACCTCCAGCAGAACCAGGCTCAGGGAGGGGCAGTCTTCTGCTGGGACTGGTTGGGGCTGAGGGAGAGAACCAGGAAAAAGACATGCTGTGGAGGGGAGCAGAGATCAATCACTAATGATTAAATGCAGAGTGGTGCATACAGAGCAAAAAGAGAAAGAAACACTCAGTGCATCATGGGAACCCCCCAGCAGTCTAAGTCTATAGCAGCATAACTAAGGGATGGTTCAGGGTCACCTGATCCAGCCCTAACTATAAGCTTTAGCAAAAAGGAAAGTTTTAAGCCTAATCTTAAAAGTAGAGAGGGTGTCTGTCTCCCTGATCTGAATTGGGAGCTGGTTCCACAGGAGAGGAGCCTGAAAGCTGAAGGCTCTGCCTCCCATTCAAACCCTAGGAACTACAAGTAAGCCTGCAGTCTGAGAGCGAAGCGCTCTATTGGGGTGATATGGTACTATGAGGTCCCTAAGATAAGATGGGACCTGATTATTCAAAACCTTATAAGTAAGAAGAAGAATTTTAAACTCTATTCTAGAATTAACAGGAAGCCAATGAAGAGAGGCCAATATGGGTGAGATATGCTCTCTCCTTCTAGTCCCCGTTAGTACTCTAGCTGCAGCATTTTGAATTAACTGAAGGCTTTTCAGGGAACTTTTAGGACAACCTGATAATAATGAATTACAATAGTCCAGCCTAGAGGAAATAAATGCATGAATTAGTTTTTCAGCATCACTCTGAGACAAGACCTTTCTAATTTTAGAGAGATTGTGCAAATGCAAAAAAGCAGTCCTACATATTTGTTTAATATGTGCATTGAATGACATATCCTGATCAAAAATGACTCCAAGATTTCTCACAGTATTACTAGAGGTCAGGGTAATGCCATCCAGAGTAAGGATCTGGTTAGACACCATGTTTCTAAGATTTGTGGGGCCAAGTACAATAACTTCAGTTATTGTACTTACAGGATAAACTTTAATATCCCAAACTCTTTCTTTTCAAAGGCTTAAAGCTAAAGGTTAGCTCTAATACAGCTAAGATTAACCTTTTTCTGTTATTGTCTGACTGGAGGTTAATTATTTCCAGTAAGTTGGGGGGGATAATGCGCCAGCAGTGTGAATTTTCTGACATTGTCCTTTTCATTGGCAGGTGCTGCAGCCGGTGTGTCATACACGAGCTTTACAGCTGTGGACAGCAGTCTACCTTCCCACGTTCTCACCGTGCACGGCCGTGGATGATGCCATGGAGCTCTACCTCCCACCCAATGCCACAGGAGACGAGCTCACTTCCCGCTCCCTAGACAGGTAGATTTGTTTGCTGTAAACTTGAGCACTTACTGTCCTAAAAGACCCTGATAAATGAAATATCAGAATATCACATTGAATCAGGTGGTCTGCTGGTACACAGAGCCAGACTCCCCTCTACAGCCACAATGAGGAATTACATGCCTGTCATTAAGATTAACTGCATGTTGAAGGGAAACGGCTCTAACCTTTTTTTCTTTTTCTTTTTTTTTTAAAGACTTCCCAAGACCCGCTCTATGGACAGCCTCGTGTCAGCTTTTGAGAGCGGGCCGCTGCTAACACGAACATCCAGTGACCCCAATCTCAACAAGCACTGCCAAGAGGGTCGCTCTGCTGTGGGAGGAACCTCTGCAGACAGCCCCAATGAGTTCAAATCCAACACTGGAGTGAGCAGCAGTGGGGTGGAGCCTATAACACATAGTGCTGTCTTAACCAAAGAGGGTCAGCAGGGCGGCACCAGCGCAGACGCCTGTGAAGATGCACTGGAGGAACCATGCCTCACCACACAACCACTGCCCTCCCTGCTCCTGCCTCCTTCCTCCTTCAGTGAGGATGTCACACTCCCTCCCAGTCCTTCCCCAACCCCAGGCCTCCACCAGGCTTTGCCTCACATCACTCACCCTTCACTCCAACCAGCGCCGCTGGAGGCTGAGAGCCCGCGCACAACATCAGAGAACACTGCCTCCCCTGTGCATAAACATGAGCCATGTTTACCCCTCCCCTGCAACAGCACACAGCCAGCAGCTGCCTCACCCCCCTGGCTGCTGAACGAAGACATTCAAAGCCAAGCGAGTGATCTCCCAGAATCTGTAGATCTGCTGGCTCTGAAGCATCTAACTACAGTGCTTCCTATGGAGGACTCCACAGACACTCTGACAAGTGAGGACGAGAGGCTCCTCACCCTGCCTCCTGGGGAGAACAAGAGTGTTCCCCAGAATGAATTTCTTGAAGAGCAGCTCGACTTGCAACCCCAGAAAGAGAAAGAGGACATGAGGACAGATGACATGAAAGGAACAGCGCATGAATTAACAAGTGCAGCAGCTCCTGTGGACTCTAACCCGCCATTCACTCAGCATCAGATCTCCCAGAGCCAGATCTCAGATCTGCCTTCGCTCAGTTCCCACTGGGACGCTATCCAGGGTTTGGCCCAGTCTGCCTACAGCTGCACCAGTCTCTCAAGCACGAGCCGGGTGATGCAGCCGAATTCTTACCAGAACCACCGGTTTGCCAGTAAGCTTGTCCACAATCAGGGCCTTTCCACAGCCAGTGGGACCACATGCTGCCGCAAGGAAATCCTTTGTTATCCGAGCAGTCCTCTGCAGCATGCTGTCAGGGCTGCAGGTCTGTGTGGTCCCGCTGCTCCTGCCCTCACCAGCTTCTCCCTTGCAGCCCATCAGCTCCCACCCTCTGCTTCCAGCTCCCCTCCACCACCGCAGACCCCGGCTTACCTTGATGACGACGGCCTGCCCGTGGCCATGGACGCCGTGCAGCAGAGACTGCGGCAGATTGAGGCAGGCTACAAGCAGGAGGTGGAGGTGCTACGTCAGCAAGTGCGACATCTGCAGATGAGGCTGGAGAGTAAACAGTACGACAGACCCCCGTCTGAGCCAGACATGGAGTATGAGGATGACATTGTGAGTAGCTCTTCATGTGGCATCGGAAGCTTTTTTTTCCCAGTTTGGATTTTCCTCAGGAAGTGTTTTCTTTCCTCTGTTGTCACTGGTATGTTTTCTGATTTTGCTGATGTCTGTCTGTTCCAGACATGTCTGCGGGAGTCGGACAACAGCAATGAGGAGGATTCTCTTTCGAGCCACAGTGAGGATCGTTTGTCTGAGGGCAGCTGGGACCGAGTGGAGCAAAAGGACACAGAGGTTAGAGTCCTTCAGAGCTGTGTTCAGGCTCTTAGAATAGCTTCTATCAACTCTCCTCCAACGTCCTTTCTCTCCTTCACTCCTTTGGTTTGGTGCACTTTGAACTGCCACCTACTGTTCTCACAGTCACGTCTGTATATGTGTAGGTCACGAGGTGGGTGCCCGATCACATGGCCTCCCATTGTTTCAACTGTGACTGTGAGTTCTGGATAGTCAAGAGACGTCACCATTGCAGGTGGGGCTTTAGATTATTCATTTATTTAACTGACCACACTTGCATGCATGAATAAAATGTACTTTATTGTGGGTAATAAAATATGCATTGCACATGCAAAGGTGAGATAAAGGTGTGTAACATGCACATGCTAGATTATGTGACTGTATATCATACATACGGTGCATCCAAAAAGTATTCACAGCGCTTCACTTTTTCCATATTTTATGTTACAGCCTTATTCCAGAATGGATGAAATTATTTTTTTTTTTTCCCAAACATCTACACACAATACCCCATAATGGCAATGTGAATAGTTTTTTGGAGATTTTTGCACCATCTGTGCAGCAATCCACCAATCAGGCCTGTATGGTAGAGTGGCAGATGGAAGCCACTCCTTAGTAAAAGGCACATGGCAGCCCGCCTGGAGTTTGACGAAAGGCACCTGAAGGACCTGAAGGACAGGGCTAGTTAGGACAATTTGTTCATGTAAATGGGGAATCTTCTTCACAGACTAAAGTTAATTATGGAGTTCCACAAGGTTCTGTGCTAGGACCAGTTTTATTCACTTTATACATGCTTCCCTTAGGCAGTATTATTAGACGGTATTGCTTAAATTTTCATTGTTACGCAGATGATACCCAGCTTTATCTATTCATGAAGCCAGAGGACACACACCAATTAGCTAAACTGCAGGATTGTCTTACAGACATAAAGACATGGATGACCTCTAATTTCCTGCTTTTAAACTCAGATAAAACTGAAGTTATTGTACTTGGCCCCACAAATCTTAGAAACATGGTGTCTAACCAGATCCTTCCTCTGGATGGCATTACCCTGACCTCTAGTAATACTGTGAGAAATCTTGGAGTCATTTTTGATCAGGATATGTCATTCAAAGCGTATATTAAACAAATATGTAAGACTGCTTTTTTGCATTTATGCAATATCTCTAAAATTAGAAAGGTCTTGTCTCAGAGTGATGCTGAAAAACTAATTCATGCATTTATTTCCTCTAGGCTGGACTATTGTAATTCATTATTATCAGGTTGTCCTAAAAGTTCCCTGAAAAGCCTTCAGTTAATTCAAAATGCTGCAGCTAGAGTACTAACCGGGACTGGAAGGAGAGAGCATATCTCACCCATATTGGCCTCTCTTCATTGGCTTCCTGTTAATTCTAGAATAGAATTTAAAATTCTTCTTCTTACTTATAAGGTTTTGAATAATCAGGTCCCATCTTATCTTAGGGACCTCGTAGTACCATATCACCCCAATAGAGCGCTTCGCTCTCAGACTGCAGGCTTACTTGTAGTTCCTAGGGTTTGTAAGAGTAGAATGGGAGGCAGAGCACTGTGCACATGATGCACTGTTTCTTTCTCTTTTTGCTCTGTATGCACCACTCTGCATTTAATCATTAGTGCTTGATCTCTGCTCCCCTCCACAGCATGTCTTTTTCCTGGTTCTCTCCCTCAGCCCCAACCAGTCCCAGCAGAAGACTGCCCCTCCCTGAGCCTGGTTCTGCTGGAGGTTTCTTCCTGTTAAAAGGGAGTTTTTCCTTCCCACTGTAGCCAAGTGCTTGCTCACAGGGGGTCGTTTTGACCGTTGAGGTTTTACATAATTATTGTATGGCCTTGCCTTACAATATAAAGCGCCTTGGGGCAACTGTTTGTTGTGATTTGGCGCTATATAAAAAAAAAATTGATTGAATTGATTGATTGACTCTCGGACCATGAGACACAAAATTTTCTGGTCGGATGAGACAAAGATTGAACTCTTTGTTGTGAATGTCAGGTGTCATGTTTGGAGGTAACCAGGCACCGTCCCTACAGTGAAGCATGGTGGTGGCAGCATCATGCTGTGGGGATGTTTTTCAGCAGCAGGAACTGGGAGACTAGTCAGGATTGAGGGAAACATGAATGCAGCAGTACAGAGAGATCCTGGATGAAAACCTGCGTTCTTGACCTCAGACTGGGACGACGGTTCATCTTTCAGCCGGACAATGACCCTAAATACATAGCCAACATATCAAAGGAGTGACTTCAGGACAACTCTGTGAATAAAGATAAACATTATTGATCCCACAGTGGGGAAAGTTCACCATTACAGCAGCTCCCAAAGACAGGGGTAAAAAGGTATCTTAGATTTTAAAAAATAGATTATATACAAAAGGTGACATTTCACCATGAAATTGTAACAGATTATTTATTGCACATGTAACATCCTATTTCACAAGTTACAGTAGCCGTGTGAGTCGAGTGGCTAAGTGTGGCTACGGTGCAGCATTATACAGTCTGATTGATGATGGAATGAAGAACCTGCAGAAATGTTGCTTCTTACACTTGGGCCGTAGCAGTCTGTTGCTGAAGGGACTCAGTCTGATGCAGAGGGTGGGAGGTGTTATTCATGATGGTTTGGCAACAGCCCTCCTCCACCACCTCGATAGATTCCAAGGGACACCCACAGACTGAGCTGGCTCTTTTTACCAGCCTGTTTGCTCTGCTCCTGTCTCACTCAGAGCACCCTCCTCCCCAGCAAACCACTGCATAGAAGACCACAGATGCCACCACAATGCCGTGGAAGATCCTCAGCAGTGGCCTACACACACCAAAGGATGCGAGCCTCCTCAGCGGGTATAAATGACACGGACCCTTCTTGTAAAGAGAGTCAGTGTTATCTGTCCAGTCCAATTTGTTATTTAGGCGAACAGCCAGATACTTGTGTGTCTCTGGATGTTCAGCGGTGGAGTGTTTGAGGGTGTCCTATGAAAGTCGACCACCATCTCCTTTGTCTTGCTGGCATTCATTTGCAAGTGGTTTTGCTCTCACCAGATGACAGTCCATGATGACCTTCCTGTACGCACAGTCATTCCCCCGACACACATGCTATGATGACAGTGTCATCGGAGAACTTCTGGGGATAACAACTGTCCATGGAGTACTGAAAATGCAATGTGTACAGGTTGAAAAGGAAAGGTGAGAGTACTGCACCTGTGCTGCAGACCACCACATCAGGCACACAGCCTTGTAGCCTCACATACTGGCATCTGTCAGTGAGGAAGTCCATGGTCCATGCGGCCGACTGGTTGCTGACCCTGGCTCTCTCCAGCTTCATCCTGAGCAGTGATGGTTGGATTGTGTTGAAGGCATTGGAGAAGTCAAAGAACGTGATCCTCACATTGTTTCCAGTGTCCTCCGGGTGAGACAAGGATCTCTGTAGCAGGTAGATGAGTGTCATCTGTCCCAATGCCAGGCTGGTATGCAAACTGCAGAGGGTCCATGTTGGGCTCACCAGGGAGTGAAAATAGTTCAAGATGATCCTCTCGAATGCCTTCATCAGGTGAGAGGTTAAGCCACGGGTCTGAAGTGGTTGGGCTCCTTGGGTCATGGGGTCTTTGGGATTGGGACCACACAAGAAGTCGTCCAGATGGCAGGAACTCTTTCCATTCTCAGGCCTACATTGAAGATGTTGCAGACCATCTGACAGAGCTGGTCTGCACGATCCTTGAGGAGTCTGGAGCTGATGCTTTCCGGACTTCCTAAGCTGGATTCTCACCTGATCCACTGTTGGTGTGAAGAGTAGAAGGTTGGTGTAGAGATGTTTGGGGGGGGAAGCAGGAAAGGGGAGCTGGAGGTTGGCTGGACAGTGCTCAGTCTGGAGGGAGATGGGGTGAAAAACATGGGGGTAAAACATGTTTAACTTGTTGACCCAGTCTCTGCCCCCAGGTTCAGGGTCCCTCTTCTTGCCTTTGCCTTGCTATGATATGGTCTGGAATCCTCTCCAAGACCTCTCTTGTGTTGTTGTTCTGTAGTTGGTCCTTCATTTTCCTCTTATAGTTGGCCTTACACTCCCAGATCTTTCTTTTACGCTCCTTCTCTACCTTCCTCAGTTCTTCTCTGTCACCCGACTTAAAGCCCTCCTTTTCTCCAGCACCAAGGCTCTGAGCTCAGGAGGCACCCAGGGCTTGTTGTTTGAAGAACACCGCACCCTCCTTCAGTACGGTAGTCTCTACACAGAAGTTTATGTATCCAGTGCTGTCAGTGTCCTGTCCATGTGGCCCACAGAGCACCTCCCAGTCAGTGACATTAAAACAGTCTTGCACTGCCTCACTGGCCTCCTCACACCACTGCTTCACACACGTTTTGGTTGGGGGCTGTTTCTTCACCATTGGTGTGTAAGCAGGGAGCAGATGGACCAGCGGCCAAGCGGGGGTAGGGTTTGGTTTGTGCTGTCGTCTGCTTTCTTGGTGTTTAACTCCGGCTCTGTGTGCCCTCCTTCTCCTCTGTAGTTCAGCAGGTCACAATTCGGGAATTAGACTAACTTGGCTAAGTGCTAGCAGCTGTTCCCAAGTGTAAACAACAGGTCTGTTGTGGGTGTTCACCGATGCGGCGTTTAAAAGTCCGGTAAATGGTACAACACACAATAGCAGTCTCGCCAGCTTCACACCAAGGAATGCACAGGAGCAACTGCTATAAAAATGAGAAAAGATAAAAGTGCAAAGAAGTCACTATAAACAAAGAGCGAGATCAGAGCTGCTGTGACTGGCTGTCATTCATTTGGCACCTTTATATTGCGTTCTTGAATGTCCTGAAGTGGCCCAGCCAGAGCCCAGACCTGAATCCTATTGAACATCTCTGGAGAGATCTGAAAATGTCTGTGCACCAACGCTCCCCATCCAACCTGATGGAGCTTCAGAGGTGCTGCAGAGAGGACTGGACCAAACTGCCCAAAGATAGGTGCACCAAGCTTTTGACATCATATTCAAGAAGACTTGAGGCTGTAATTGCTGCCAAAGGTGCATCAACAAAGTATTTTCAAAGGGTGAGGGGAGGTGATGGTCTAGTGGTTAAGCGTTGGGCTTGAGACCAGAGGATCCTCCGTTCAATTTCCAGCCTGAAAGGAAAATCATTAAGGCCCCTTGGGCAAGGTCCTTAATCCCCTAGTTGCTCCCAGTGTGTAGTGGGCACCTTGTTATGGCAGCACCCTGACATTGGGGTGAATGTGAGGCATTATGTAAAGCACTTTGAGCGGTCTGATACAGATAGAAAAGTGTTAATGAAGTCCATTAGGGTTTGTGAATACCTATGTTCATGTAATTTATTTATTTAATAAATTTGCAAAAATTTCTAAACTTTTCATGTTATTATGGGGTTTTCTGAGTAGAATTTGAGGGGGAAAAATTTATTTACTTCATTTTGGAATAAGGCTGTAACATAACAAAATGTGGAAAAAGTGAAGCGCTGTGAATACTTTCTGGATGCACCGTAGAAATGATTTTATCTTCTGAAAGCTGCCGTCTATTATGTGCACATCTGGTTGTCCTACTTACATACTCAGTAATGATGCACTCGTGTTTGATGATGCTCAGGAACATCTGCCACACGGCTGTAGTTAAGCAGCTGGCACACCTTCATGATGTATCTAATAAAAGTCCTCTACCGGCTCTCCTCTCCTCCTAAGAGCTCATCTGGTCCAATTTATCAGCACTATCAAAGGCTTCTGTAGATGGGCATAATGCTGAAGACATCCAGATGTTGCTATATATCAGTGCCCAGGTCTCATAACCAAACAATAACACTGTTAGCACAGGAAGCCTAAAAAAAAAGAGAATGGGACCTCCATGAACCCTGATACCACAAAACTCTGTCACTGGAGATCTAAAATCTGATTTCAAAGCTTCAAGTATTACAAGAGAACATAAAAGAGAAATGGACATCTTCACATGGTAAAGAAGTGTTACTACACTGTCTTTGTGGCAACAAGCTTTTGGCACAGTTTACAGTGCACGCGACTAAGTAGCCAGAATATCGCCACTCTACTCGTACTATGCTGTCGTCACTCTGCCTTCTTTCAGAAACAGTGTCCTCGTCTTTTGACCCTTGGGCTGAGTCCGTGTGTGAGTGTCTTCTTCAGTAACACTGTGTCAGGTTGAGCGTGCTTGTTTTCAGTGCAGGAGGTTCCCAGTTCAAAACCCACCCTCGCCTGTTGTCCATTTAATACCGAGTTGTCAGGCAAGCATCCGGCAGAAAAATTAAGTCAAATCAGCAGGCAGATCCACCTCAGATCTGCTGTGGCGACCCCGAGTGAAAACAAGGGACTTACTTTTATCTCTTATTTATCTCCGGTGTACACAATTGCAGTAGCACAAATGTTAGCATGTGTGCTGCTTCCACCTGCTGCTGCTACGCTCTGTGCATCAGCCTAACTCGCTGTAACTATTCCTGTGACATGAGGCGCTATTCTCAATGTCATTGACTGTTCACGTTGTTTGTCAAAACATGGATGGAAATATTTTGACCCTGCTGGAGATCTCACCATCCACACGGTAGGATCAGTCTTGTGTAAAGTCAGCTGTTCCACAGGGGAGGTCCATCAGGACCGTGCTGTCACGTGTCAGTTTTGAATGAACATAATGGATTGGGGGGCAATATGGCTGGAGTGTTCGTCTATGAATCCCACTCCAATCAAAGATGGGAAAACTCAGCAGCAAATGGGAACCTTAATCTCTTTAGGGTTGGGGAAGGTGGTAAAGGTAGAGGAAATAGGGGGCATCACCCTTCATATGGCATGCCCTAGAAAGGATGGGACTTTAACATCTGCCTGTACTGCCATCAGGATATGTTCTCTACCTTAACCTTTGATTCCAAAACTCCATAGCCACCTGAGGTCCAGGTACTGCATTCTTCCAACAGTTGCTGACTTACCTACCCTCAGTTCCTTTAGTGTCTGTTTTGTGTACATTCCTCTGTCTCCGATGAAACATCTCCTCGGTGGTTCCTTGGATCTCTTGCTTGCCTCTACTGGTGGTTGGCTCTCACTGCGGTATTGTATCACTTCCTGTTCCGGAGCACAGCAGTGTTTTTCTGTATCTGTTAGCTGTTTAATCTGCGCAGTTAGATTATCTAGTTATCTAGATTACGATTTGTTTCCCAGTGTAATCTTTATGTGCCTTAACTAAAGCACTCCTTCTGCTGAATCACCTCTAAATTATTTACACATTATTCACTTTGCGTGTTTTTAGGAATCCGCTAGCTTAGCGTAGCTACTAGCTCTTAGCCGATTTAGCATGGCGGCTTCTCCTGTCTCTCCCGCACTTTTCTGCTCTGGGTGTGAAATGTTTAGTTATTCCTCGGCCTCCTTTAGCAGTAATGGTACTTGTAATAAGTGTAGCTTATTCGTAGCTTTGGAGGCCAGGCTGGGTGAATTGGAGACTCGGCTCCGCACCGTGGAAAATTCTACAGCTAGCCAGGCCCCTGTAGTCGGTGCGGACCAAGGTAGCTTAGCCGCCGTTAGTTCCCCCCTGGCAGATCCCGAGCAGCCGGGAAAGCAGGCCGACTGGGTGACTGTGAGGAGGAAGCGTAGCCCTAAACAGAAGCCCCGTGTACACCGCCAACCCGTTCACATCTCTAACCGTTTTTCCCCACTCGACGACACCACCGCGCGGATCAAACTCTGGTTATTGGAGACTCTGTTTTGAGAAATGTGAAGTTAGTGACACCAGCAACCATAGTCAATTGTCTTCCGGGGGCCAGAGTAGGCGACATTGAAGGAAATTTGAAACTGCTGGCTAAGGCTAAGCGTAAATTTGGTAAGATTGTAATTCACGTCGGCAGTAATGACACCGGTTACGCAATCGGAGGTCACTAAAATTAACATTAAATCGGTGTGTAACTTTGCAAAAACAATGTCGGACTCTGTAGTTTTCTCTGGGCCCCTCCCCAATCGGACCGGGAGTGACATGTTTAGCCGCATGTTCTCCTTGAATTGCTGGCTGTCTGAGTGGTGTCCAAAAAATGAGGTGGGCTTCATAGATAATTGGCAAAGCTTCTGGGGAAAACCTGGTCTTGTTAGGAGAGACGGCATCCATCCCACTTTGGATGGAGCAGCTCTCATTTCTAGAAATCTGGCCAATTTTCTTAATCCTCCAAACCGTGACTATCCAGGGTTGAGCACCAGGAAGCAGAGTTGTAGTCTTACACACCTCTCTGCAGCTTCTCTCCCCTGCCATCCCCTCATTACCCCATCCCCGTAGAGACGGTGCCTGCTCCCAGACTACCAATAACCAGCAAAAATCTATTTAAGCATAAAAATTCAAAAAGAAAAAAATAATATAGCACCTTCAACTGCACCACAGACTAAACAGTTAAATGTGGTCTGTTAACATTAGGTCTCTCTCTTCTAAGTCCCTGTTAGTAAATGATATAATAATTGATCAACATATTGATTTATTCTGCTACAGAAACCTGGTTACAGCAGGATGAATATGTTAGTTTAAATGAGTCAACACCCCCGAGTCACACTAACTGTCAGAATGCTCGTAGCACGGGCCGGGGCGGAGGATTAGCAGCAATCTTCCATTCCAGCTTATTAATTAATCAAAAACCCAGACAGAGCTTTAATTCATTTGAAAGCTGTCTCTTAGTCTTGTCCATCCAAAGTGGAAGTCCCAAAACCAGTTTTATTGTTTATTTATCGTCCACCTGGTCGTTACTGTGAGTTCCTCTGTGAATTTTCAGACCTTTTGTCTGACTTAGTGCTTAGCTCAGATAAGATAATTATAGTGGGCGAATTTTAACATCCACACACATGCTGGAGAATGACAGCCTCAACACTTGCATTTAATCTATTATTAGACTCTATTGGCTTTGCTCAAAAAGTAAATGAGTCCACCCACCACTTTAATCATATCTTAGATCTTGTTCTGACTTATGGTATGGAAATAGAAGACTTAACAGTATTCCCTGAAAACTCCCTTCTGTCTGATCATTTCTTAATAACATTTACATTTACTCTGAGGACTACCCAGCAGTGGGGAATAAGTTTCATTACACTAGAAGTCTTTCAGAAAGCGCTGTAACTAGGTTTAAGGATATGATTCCTTCTTTATGTTCTCTAATGCCATATACCAACACAGTGCAGAGTAGCTACCTAAACTCTGTAAGGGAGATAGAGTATCTCGTCAATAGTTTTACATCCTCATTGAAGACAACTTTGGATGCTGTAGCTCCTCTGAAAAAGAGAGCTTTAAATCAGAAGTGTCTGACTCCGTGGTATAACTCACAAACTCGTAGCTTAAAGCAGATAACCCGTAAGTTGGAGAGGAAATTGGCGTCTCACTAATTTAGAAGATCTTCACTTAGCCTGGAAAAAGAGTGTTGCTCTATAAAAAAGCCCTCCGTAAAGCTAGGACATCTTTCTACTCATCACTAATTGAAGAAAATAAGAACAACCCCAGGTTTCTTTTCAGCACCTGTAGCCAGGCTGACAAGAGGTCAGAGCTCTATTGAGCTGAGTATTCCATTAACTTTAACTAGTAATGACTTCATGACTTCTTTGCTAACACAAATTTTAACTATTAGAGAAAAAATTACTCATAACCATCCCAAAGACGTATCGTTATCTTTGGCTGCTTTCAGTGATGCCGGTATTTGGTTAGACTCTTTCTCTCCGATTGTTCTGTCTGAGTTATTTTCATTAGTTACTTCATCCAAACCATCAACATAACATGTTTATTAGACCCCATTCCTACCAGGCTGCTCAAGGAAGCCCTACCATTATTTAATGCTTCGATCTTAAATATGATCAATCTATCTTTGTTAGTTGGCTATGTACCACAGGCTTTTAAGGTGGCAGTAATTAAACCATTACTTAAAAAGCCATCACTTGACCCAGCTATCTTAGCTAATTATAGGCCAATCTCCAACCTTCCTTTTCTCTCAAAAATTCTTGAAAGGGTAGTTGTAAAACAGCTAACTGATCATCTGCAGAGGAATGGTCTATTTGAAGAGTTTCAGTCAGGTTTTTAGAATTCATCATAGTACAGAAACAGCATTAGTGAGGTTACAAATGATCTTCTTATGGCCTCGGACAGTGGACTCATCTCTGTGCTTGTTCTGTTAGACCTCAGTGCTGCTTTTGATACTGTTGACCATAAAATTTTATTACAGAGATTAGAGCATGCCATAGGTATTAAAGGCACTGCGCTGCGGTGGTTTGAATCATATTTGTCTAATAGATTACAATTTGTTCATGTAAATGGGGAATCTTCTTCACAGACTAAAGTTAATTATGGAGTTCCACAAGGTTCTGTGCTTGGACCAATTTTATTCACTTTATACATGCTTCCCTTAGGCAGTATTATTAGACGGTATTGCTTAAATTTTCATTGTTACGCAGATGATACCCAGCTTTATCTATCCATGAAGCCAGAGGACACACACCAATTAGCTAAACTGCAGGATTGTCTTACAGACATAAAGACATGGATGACCTCTAATTTCCTGCTTTTAAACTCAGATAAAACTGAAGTTATTGTACTTGGCCCCACAAATCTTAGAAACATGGTGTCTAACCAGATCCTTACTCTGGATGGCATTACCCTGACCTCTAGTAATACTGTGAGAAATCTTGGAGTCATTTTTGATCAGGATATGTCATTCAAAGCGCATATTAAACAAATATGTAGTACTGCTTTTTTGCATTTACGCAATATCTCTAAAATCAGAAAGGTCTTGTCTCAGAGTGATGCTGAAAAACTAATTCATGCATTTATTTCCTCTAGGCTGGACTACTGTAATTCATTATTATCAGGTTGTCCTAAAAGTTCCCTAAAAAGCCTTCAGTTAATTCAAAATGCTGCAGCTAGAGTACTGACAGGGACTAGAAGGAGAGAGCATATCTCACCCATATTGGCCTCTCTTCATTGGCTTCCTGTTAATTCTAGAATAGAATTTAAAATTCTTCTTCTTACTTATAAGGTTTTGAATAATCAGGTCCCATCTTATCTTAGGGACCTCGTAGTACCATATCACCCCAATAGAGCGCTTCGCTCTCAGACTGCAGGCTTACTTGTAGTTCCTAGGGTTTGTAAGAGTAGAATGGGAGGCAGAGCCTTCAGCTTTCAGGCTCCTCTCCTGTGGAACCAGCTCCCAATTCAGATCAGGGAGACAGACACCCTCTCTACTTTAAGATTAGGCTTAAAACTTTCCTTTTTGCTAAAGCTTATAGTTAGGGCTGGATCAGGTGACCCTGAACCATCCCTTAGTTATGCTGCTATAGACGTAGACTGCTGGGGGGTTCCCATGATGCACTGTTTCTTTCTCTTTTTGCTCTGTATGCACCACTCTACATTTAATCATTAGTGATCGATCTCTGCTCCCCTCCACAGCATGTCTTTTTCCTGGTTCTCCTCCCTCAGCCCCAACCAGTCCCAGCAGAAGACTGCCCCTCCCTGAGCCTGGTTCTGCTGGAGGTTTCTTCCTGTTAAAAGGGAGTTTTTCCTTCCCACTGTAGCCAAGTGCTTGCTCACAGGGGGTCGTTTTGACCGTTGGGGTTTTACATAATTATTGTATGGCCTTGCCTTACAATATAAAGCGCCTTGGGGCAACTGTTTGTTGTGATTTGGCGCTATATAAAAAAATTGATTGATTGATTGGTAGCGTTAAGAAATTCTGTGTAATCCTCAGTAACTTTTGGAATTTGTAGATAGATGGTGTCCAAAATTGACCTGTCCATATCTAAAGGTTCTTCACCCAGGTCTCATGAAAACTCCTCAGAAACAGCTTGGTCTCTGAGTCTAGTGTCAAATATGGGCCCCTGAATGTCTAACAGTCGTATTATTGGCAAAGTGGGTGCATCTGCAGCCAGCTCTGTTTCCTTGTGAAATCAGGCAGATTTTTTTTTTTTTTTTTAGGGGTGGGGGCTTATCTTGAACTGCAGGTGCGTTTTATGAGCCTATTTTCTCTCTACTTTCACTTTCATTACATCACATTTCTGACAGAGTAGCAGCATGCACTTCAGCCACTTTTCTCTGTATTTTCTCAGCAACAAATCAGACTTTGTAGATTTGCAGTTTTTGCATCAAAGGCCCTCCAGAGAATTATTCTGACTGACACTTGTCCCAGTTTAGAAAGACATTCACACCCACAGACTCTGAGAGTTCAGGGCTCAGATTAAATGTATCCTGTCTGTGCTCCTTAGACGGGGAATGTTGTCATTTTTCTGCACGGCTCCTTATAACTTGTTGAGATGTTGACCCTCTGTGTGCCGTCTGCCTTCAGGAACTGTGGCAATGTGTTCTGTAAAGACTGCTGTCACCTGAAGCTGCCCATCCCGGACCAGCAGCTTTATGACCCGGTGTTGGTGTGTAACACCTGCCACGAGCTCCTCCTGGAGTCCCGCACTCGTGAGATGCGCCAGCAGCTGAAGAAGGCCATCGCCACCGCCTCCAGCTGAGACAAGAGCCCTGCTGCGTTCTGCCTCAGCGCTGTACTTTACGTTGGGACAGATGAGCGGAACTCTCCGTCATCAGCCCGACCTGCCGCGGGAGGCGAGACGAGGAGTGAAGCTCGTCTTTGGGAACGGAGACACTGTGAGACTGCGTATTAGGAGAAAAGGGAAGAGCCTGTGAACTGATAAACCTGTCAGCAGAGGACGTTGTCCTGCAGCTCAAACCTCCCGTTTGGACATTTTCAGTGCCGTATAGCGTCCTGCTGCCTCCGCGCGGCTCCGCCCTTCAGCAGCGCCCCGATTGCCCCCACAGCGTCACTTAGCAACCACCTTATCGACAACGTCTCGCACTTCACAGGACAATCCGTCTCTCTTCGATGTGTTTGGAACTCCAAAATTTGCTGCTACAGTATTTAAAAGTCTAATTTTGTATTCTTCTTTTGTGCACTACAAGCTGTTGTTTATTTGAGGGAATCTGAGACCAAACTTGAGCAAAAGTGAGAAATCTGCTGTTTACTTTGCCATTGTATTTTTTTTTTTTTTTAAAGCCTGAATGTAAAGGGGTAACTGGAACGACTTTAATGTGCGCCTGGTGGCTCGTGTTCTTTGCTGCAATGTGTTCTCAAACTGACATATATGCACAGTGTGTGTATTTATCAGTGCTTCAACCCTGCTGCACCGGATGTGTGAGGAATCGGCACAGAGCGACTGACGCTTTGTGCCTGTGCTGCAGGTATTCTGTCCCGTGACGGACAGTAATATCCAAAGTTTTTAGTTTTTCCTGCTGAGGTGCCCGTGAATGAAACAGCTGTCTGACTGAGGAGTCCGACTCGATTAACTGGCAGCAGTGACTGCTCAGGAAAAGACTGAACAAAGTGCTCAAACTTTCTTTTTCTGTTTCAGGCAGTTTGGCTGCAGTCCTATTTACAAAAAAAAAAAAAAAAAAAAAAAAAAAAAAACACCCACAGAAAGTAGTGTCTACTCATCTGTCACTGAGACAATAGTGCCATAACCTCTCTTCTTTTGCCTCTTTTAAAGCCTTTTGTGTTGGATGGCAGCAGGTTTCTGATTGGCCACCTCTGTGTTTTAATGGTACAGCTGCTTAAAAAAAATGTGAAAACTAAAGTTTAACTGGTGGTTTGACAACGAGGCTAACGACTTCAATGGACGATCGCGTGTCACTGAATTAATCTTTGGTTAATATTTGGGATTATTTTCATACGGTGTTGATGAAGTCAAATCTTTAAAAAAAAAAAAAAAAAAGGTTCCATAGTATTCTGATCCATAGTGGTGGCTAAAAATGGTCACTTATTGATTCATTGATGTAAAGAAATGCACTGTAAAAGTTAAATCCCATGGGTTAAAATAAAAGATTATATCATGAATTTGTTCTTTTTTTGTAAGTGTTTACTTCTTGGGAGTGGTGGGAGAAGTCACCAAATATTTTTGTAGTTTTTGTTTCCTTATTACATCTTTGTGACATCACTCACTCTCCACGGTGCATCCAGAAAGTATTCACAGCGCTTCACTTTTCCCACATTTTATGTTACAGCCTTATTCTAAAATGGAGTAAATTCATTTTTCCCTCAATTGCAATTTATTGAACTTAGAGCGCCAAATCACGACAGCGTCACCTCAAGGTGCTTCACCGAAAACAGATTAAACCAAAAGACCAAAGACTGTAATTAAAAGATTAAAAGCATAATAAAAAAGTAAAAGTAAAAAGCATAGTAAAACAATATGTTAATCATATAAAATAGAAAACAAATGCGTCTTCAATCGCGACTTAAAAGTCTCAACAGAGTCCGACTGCCTAACGCAGGGAGAGCATTCCACAGGACCAGGGCACGATAAGAGAAGGCTCTATTTCCTGCAGACTTTTTATTCCCCTAGGGACACAAAGTAAGCCTACATCCTGTGAATGCAAAGCCCGGGCCAGTACGTAGGGTTTAAGTCGATCAGCTATCACTTGAATTGAATTGAAATATTACAAAATGGAGTAAATTCATTTTTTTCCCTCAATTCTCATTACAGCACCCCATAATGACATGAAGGTTTTTTTTTTATTTAAACTTATTAAAAATAAACTAAGAAACCACGTGTACATAAGTATTCACACCCTTTGCTCAATATTTTGTTGATGCACCTTTGGCAACAATTTCAGCCTCAAGTCTTCTTGAGTATGATGTCATAAGCTTGGTGCACCTATCTTTGGGCAGTTTTGCCAATTCGTCTTTGCTGCACCTCTGAAGTTCCATCAGGTTGGATGGGGTGTGCCGGTGCACAGCCATTTTCAAATCTTTCCGGAGATGTTCAGTCGGATTCAGGTCTGGGCTCTGGCTGGACCACTCAAGGACGTTCACAGAGTTGTCCTGAACCCACTCCTTTGACATCTTGTCTGTGTGCTTAGGGTCATTGTCCTGCTGAAAGATGAACCGTCGCCCCAGTCTGAGGTCAAGAGCGCTCTGGAGCAGGTTTTCATCCAGGATGTCTCTGTACTGCTGCATTCATCTTTCCCTCAATCCTGATTAGTCTCCCAGTTCCTGCTGCTGAAAAACATCCCAACAGCATGATGCTGTTGCCACCATGCTTCACTGTAGAGATGGTGCCTGGTTTCCTCCAAACATGATACCTGACATTCACAGCAAAGAGTTCAATCTTTGTCTCATCAGACAAGAGAATTTTGTTTCTCGTGGTCTGAGAGTCCTTCAGGTACCTTTTGGCAAACTCCAGGTGGGCTGCCATGTGCCTTTTACTAAGGAGTGACTTCCTTCTGGCCACTCTACCATACAGGCCTGATTGGTGGATTTCTGCAGAGATGGTGGTCCTTCTGTAAGTTTCTCCTCTCTCCACAGAGGAATTCTGGAGCTCTGACAGAGTGACCATCAGGTTCTTGGTCACCTCCCTGACTAAGGCCCTTCTCCAGTGATCGCTCAGTTTAGACAGGAAGCCAGCTCTAGGAAGAGTCCTGGTGGAAACAAACTTCTTCCATTTACAGATGATGGAGGCCATTGTGCTCATTGGGACCTTCAAAGCAGCAGAAATGTTTGTTCTCTTCCCCAGATTTGTTCCTCGAGACAATTCTGTCTCTGAGGTCTACACACAATTCCTTTGTCCTCAAGCTTGGTTTGTGCTCTTACATGCACTGTTAATTGTGGGACCTTATATGTAGACAGGTGTGTGTCTTTCCAAATCATGTCCAATCAACTGAATTTACCCCAGGTGGACTCCATTTAAACTGTAGAAACATCTCAAGGATGATCAGTGGAAACAGGATGAACCTGAGCTCAATTTTGAGCATCATGGGGAAGGCTGTGAATACTTATGTACATGTGATTTCTTAGTTTTTATTTTTAATACATTTGCAAAACAAAATTGTCATTATGGGATATTGTGAGTAGAATTTTGAAAGAAAAAAAAAATTCTATCCATTTTGGAATAAGGCAAAATGAAAAAAGTGAAACGCTGTGAATACTTTGCACCGTACGTCAGGACATTTTCTTGTTTCACACAGACAAGAAAAGTAATTATTCGGGTCATTTATGATGAAAACATTAATGCGGTGGGCCCCAGTGTTCTTGCTGATGGGCGTCGTCCGGCCCCTGGGCTGCAGGTTTCTGAATCCTAAAAAAAAAAAAAAAAATCAAACAGGCACAAGGTGATCAGAAAAATCAACTGATGGAAAAATTACACTGCAGAGCACGCAATGCAAATGTAAAACCATTACATTCAATGTGTTAAACAATTCATAGATCAATTTACAAGTACCTGAAGCCACATTCATGAAATTTATATTTATGGAAAAGTTTTAAACATTTGGGAAATAAAATGCTGTTCTTTGGTTGCAGACACAGCAAAAAAAAGTGAGACCTTTCATCACAAAAGGTCTCAGTTTGATTTAATTTATGGACTGATATTTAAATGTCAGTCATACACATAAAGTTAATTTTCACCAAGAGTTCTCAATCTGTCCACCAGGTGGTGATGTTTCATCAAAAGAAACTCCAGCCGTTCTGCAGTAAACCAATCAACCTGCACACTGTCACTCTGATAAATCACTATTTCACATGTTTGTCAGGTAAAGGATGATTAAACCTCTGTTACACATCCGTCAAAAGCTGAAAAGAGCATTTAAAGTTGATCGACGTGAAATTTTAAATTTCACATTCCAACCTACCTTTTCAGAGACTAGTGATTTTTGTTTGGAGTGTTTGTTTTATTTGCAAGTAGAAAGAACAATATAAGCCCTTCAGTATTTTCACTAAACGTGGAGTGCCCATGTCGATCTAATTAATAATTCAAACAAACTTTATTTCTGTTTCTGATGGAACGCTAAACAAACCAACCTCTGGTATCTGCTGTAATCACTCAAAAAATTGACTCTGGATGAACTGAATTCAATTATGTGCAAGATTTCCATTTAATAAATATACTAACTAACTCAAATGATCTTTGCATGTGTGCTTTATTTTAGTTGAACCTACATCCTGCTCATAGTTGAATTGAGTTCATCCAGTGAGTCAGTTTTCTGAGTGACGGCTCCATAAGATCTTGCAGTCAAAAAGAAAGAGGAAATTCATGAATGAGGTTGAAGGTTCACGTTGCATTCTTTGGAATGAGAACAACGGATGTTATGAAATATTGGTTTCCAACCATATTTTAGCAAATCAAGAAAAAAAAATATATATCTTGACATCATTAGCACCTGATACAGCAGACCTGTGTGAGTGATGTCATATCTCTGTGCGACATCACTCACACAGGTCTGCTGTGTGAGTGATGTCATAGCGGTCTAGCAGATATCCAGTAAAACCTTCAGGGGAATGTTGTCCAGATTTCCTTCCTAATGGTGCCCATGCATGTCCTCTGTCTTGCTGCTTCAATTTGACATCTTTTTATTTATTTATTTATTTTTTAATTTAAAAACTTTCCTTTTTGCTAAAGCTTATAGTTAGGGCTGGATCAGGTGACCCTGAACCATCCCTTAGTTATGCTGCTATAGACGTAGACTGCTGGGGGGTTCCCATGATGCACTGTTTCTTTCTCTTTTTGCTCTGTATGCACCACTCTGCATTTAATCATTAGTGATCGATCTCTGCTCCCCTCCACAGCATGTCTTTTTCCTGGTTCTCTCCCTCAGCCCCAACCAGTCCCAGCAGAAGACTGCCCCTCCCTGAGCCTGGTTCTGCTGGAGGTTTCTTCCTGTTAAAAGGGAGTTTTTCCGTCCCACTGTCGCCAAGTGCTTGCTCACAGGGGGTTGTTTTGACCGTTGGGGTTTTACATAATTATTGTATGGCCTTGCCTTACAATATAAAGCGCCTTGGGGCAACTGTTTGTTGTGATTTGGCGCTATATAAAAAAATTGATTGATTGATTGAATTTATGAGGTTCCTAATGTGTCACTGTTTCTTGCCACTGCAATTTTCTCCCATATGGCACAAAAGTCTGATTTATTTATTTATTTTCCAGACAATGTGAAATTTGAGGACATTGGTGAGATAAGATAGTGAACCCTTTATTTGAATATTCACGTAGCGTTCTTACTTTCCAAAAGAAAACTGTCCATTAAAAGTGATAGTTGGTATTAGCAACGAGCGATGTGCGCACTAGTGCACACTTGTGCACTTGGAGATCCTGCACAGAGTGTAGCCTTTACAGATGAAATTCAAAAACAGTTCATTCACTTGTTTTAATGTTTCAACTCCAAATCAGCTGAAACATTCTGAAGCAATTGTTTTGAATCTGTAACATTTCTTTTTAATCTGTTCCTTTTTGATGCAGACTCTGGATCAGTGTTTGAAATTGGTTTTGAAATTAGACCTTGGATCAGACCCCCGAAAGTGGGCGTGTCACTCCCGCCTACACTGAAAAAGAAAAAGTCTGTGTTGAAATAGAATATTCTAACCCTTGTTGGGTAAGAATATTCTGTTATTTCAACACATTTTGAATCATGTGCACTGATGTACATATTTATGTCATGTTTCCTTTTTTCAGTGTAGCGTGGCACCTACCTCTCATAATTTTAAAGGGACATATAATAGGGGAATTTTTAACTAGGGACATATCACGAATACGTACTATGTATGTGTGATATCTGTCTCAAGGTGGTAGCTGTAGTCAGGGATCAGTGAAAGATTACACGGGTCAACAATTAAAAGTGCTCCAGTCATATTGAAAAATTCACCACATTATTTGACTGATCATAAATACTCATTAAAAGGTATAGTTAAACTATTTATGACCAAATGTTTTGGAGTTATGGGGTTTAAAACAACAAAAATGGTGACAAAAGTCCATTTTAGTTTGTACATGGGTCAAAAGTAAAACTCCAGTTTTGGTAAAAAGCTGTTGCAAATTATTGGTTAAGTTTAAAAATTGTGTTTAAAAATGTCATTGGTAGAATAACTCATTCATGTTTGATTGGTTCATTCAGGTTGATGCAAAGCTGTCAATCAAAATGGTGAGAACCAAATAGTAATGTTTGTCCTGAATGTGTCCAAGCAGTTCGCTGTGATCCGAACATCAGAACCAGGAACTGATTGAATATTTCAATCCTTTGAAGAAGTTTTACTTTGAAATCCTACATAACTTAAACATTAGTTATGTTAAACTTGACAGTTTGAAACAGAGTATAATTCTTAATTTATGCATACAGCCTAACAATGTTTAAGCCCCGTTCTCTCTCTGCCAGATACACATCCGGAATATCACAGTGTATAACCCAGAGGTGGGAGTAAGTCATTCTCAAGACATCAGTCTGCAAGTCCTAAGTCAAGTCTCAAGTCTGCTGTCAAACACTGGGTGGTCATTCTAACTTGAGACTTGGGACTTGCTGATTCATGACTTGAGAGTGACTTGATGGTGACTTACTCCCACCTCTGCTATAACCACGACAAACTGGTGTGTGAAGTTGATGGTTGTACATGGATGTGTTGTTACTAGGGGAGCTACGACCACTACCTTTGCACCCCCCACCCCTCCACCCAGGAGTAAACCAAACCAACTTTTTTAGGTTCCTTAGATGACCCCAAAACACAATCAGGATGTTCCCAAAAATAAAAACTGGCCTCAAGCCAGTTATCCAAGATGGCCACCAAAATAGGTTTTTCACTAAAACACCTTTAAAACAACATATAAATAACTTAAATATCACAGAGATTCAATGGGAAGACCATTGCAGGTCACAGCAAACTCATGTGGGTCTAAAATAAATTCATTCATGGCTTTAAGATTCAAAATGGCGTCCAAAATGGCCACCAATAGACCCTTATCATTGAATCTCTGTGATATTTAAGTTGATTAAAGGTGTTTTAGTGAAAAACCCTATTTTGATGGCCATATTGGACACCATCTTGGATAACTGGCTTGAGGCCAGTTTTTATTTTTGGGAACATCCTGACTGTGTTTTGGGGTCACTTAAGGAACCTAAAAAACGTTGGTTTGGTTTAGTCCTGGGGGGGGGGGGGGGGGGCGTGCAAAGGTAGTGGTCGTAGCTCCCCTAGTATGTAACGTGCAGTTTGGTGATGTAATGTGCCAGAGTTGTACTATGTGACATCTGCAAAAAGAACCGCAGCACACCCATAGTATATAATGTCCAGAAGACGTCCTGGTGATCTCCAACTGATCTCATGCCAGTTCGGGATAGAATCACAAAAGTGATTTAATCTGTTACTTTGTAATATCGTGATGAAATGTGTCACATTTTTTGTGACAGCATTACAAATGTAATTTCTTTTATTATGAAATTTGGGTGGCGGGGGGTTAAAAATAGTGAAGTAAAATTGACTGCTTCACAAAAATGTGATGCATTTTCTAATGGTTTCACAAAAAAAGTGTGAGACATTGACAGGGTTTTCTATATATAGTAGCAATATTATTATCAAATATTAATGTCTTTACTTTGATGTACTGCCTTTGGCCTTGTTTTTGATTCTGTTCTCTATTTTCCATATATACATATATGCATGTGTGAGAGTTCATGCACCATTATTCTTCTAAATAATCACTGTCAACGCAGAAATATACACTGAACTGTTGAAGTAATACTACTTTTAAGATTAGGCTTAAAACTTTCCTTTTTGCTAAAGCTTATAGTTAGGGCTGGATCAGGTGACCCTGAACCATCCCTTAGTTATGCTGCTATAGACGTAGACTGCTGGGGGGTTCCCATGATGCACTGTTTCTTTCTCTTTTTGCTCTGTATGCACCACTCTGCATTTAATCATTAGTGATCGATCTCTGCTCCCCTCCACAGCATGTCTTTTTCCTGGTTCTCTCCCTCAGCCCCAACCAGTCCCAGCAGAAGACTGCCCCTCCCTGAGCCTGGTTCTGCTGGAGGTTTCTTCCTGTTAAAAGGGAGTTTTTCCTTCCCACTGTAGCCAAGTGTTTGCTCACAGGGGGTCGTTTTGACCGTTTGGGTTTTACATAATTATTGTATGGCCTTGCCTTACAATATAAAGCGCCTTGGGGCAACTGTTTGTTGTGATTTGGCACTATATAAAAAAAAATTGATTGAAAATTGATTGATTGATTGATCATTACAACTGCTCCCATGAGAAAAGTAACATTTGTCCTTTTGCTTAATGAATGCGCAGACTGTTTTGCTAGAGCTATGTTTTTGTTGAGCACAGATTAATATTTCGGCATTGAGCAGAGAATAACACAGCCTGTACACTAGTTCGAGGCTGGCGCTGTAATGTTTCAATTTGAAGAACAATTACTATCTGTCTGAGCAAGACCACAAGGCGTCTTCCAGGTGCAAAGTGATACAAATATGAATTGACTGAAGAAACGCAGCTGTGCCTTGTATATTGTTTTGTAATATGTCTGTGTGTAAATAAATTCAGGAGCAGAGTGGGCGGGCCCTTCAGAGCTGACTGACGGACAGCGACAAGGGGTCATGCTGGATCTCCCTGATCAGGAAATGAAATTCAGTCTCTAGCGTGATCATTCTTTGTGTTTAGTTAATTGAGTTGCTTTTTTACAGATTTCAACTCTGACATCTTGGTCCTCTTGGTCCTTGGTCATCTTGAGTCGGATGCCAATAGACCAGAACGGTGGTCGGCCCGTGAAGGAGGACCCCGTTGGAAGATGTGGCCACGGCCAGGAGTTGTTCCCGCAGTCCCTTTTCTGGGGGAGACAGGTCTCCTCCCTAACGGGTGGCGCCTAAAGGGGGGAAGGCATACGTGGTGACAGAGTGTGATTGCGGGTGAGACTGCTTTTCTTTATGTGCACATGTGTGCGTGTGGCCGGGACCACCGCAAGATAAAACCCCGTAATGTCTTTTTTGGTTTGTCTCTTGGCTTAAACACTGTAAGGTGTGAGGCTAAGGCCTGGCTGTAAAGCGTTAAATTTTACTCTCTGGGAGAGAAAGAGAAAAGTCAGGTGGAACAGTGGTTAAAGGCCATCTGTTATGGAGCCGCGTGCTCGCGCTTCATTTCCCACTGTGTCAGACACCTGATGTGGCTGTTGGCTCCAGATTGAGCCGGCAGCGGTTACAATTGGCAATTAAAAAACCAAGAGACAACTGAAAGGCCACTTTCAGGTCCGGAACAGTGCGTAAAAAACTCTACAGTGTTTAGGTCGGTGAAACCTTCGGTGGGCGAACCGTAAAATTCTGATATAAAAACTGGTTGGAGCAGAAGCATGATAACAGCTGAAGCGCAGCAGTGTGAATGTGTTTGTGTGGTGAGTGTGTGTGTTTTTATGACTGAGGACATACACAACTGAAGCGCGGGAGCCTGTCACCAGATTTAACCCACTGGCAGAAACAAAGCCCTGTCTGTGAAGTAGGTTGTAAGCGTTCTATACGCATCACAACCTACAAGTCTGGAAAGAAGCCCTAAGCAAGGTCACACACCTCTCAGAGGTCGAAGTGGTGACACTTTTCAGACTGACCGGCGACCAAACAGTGAAAAAAAGAACAGCAGCCTGTTTGTTTAGATCTCCCTATGAGATAACCCCACGAACAGCTAAAATGGGTAACTGCTGTTGTTCTCACAGTAAACATGACACACAACCACAGTCTAATGATTTCAGGTATATGGAGGTTAAATATCCCGGGTCATCAGTTCAATTTCTCAGAGAAATTACAGCCAGAAGCAACAACAGAATTAGTGGATAATATAAAGAGGAAAGTTAAGGACTCTGCAAAAAAGCAAAAGAAGTGTGGATTAGAGAATGCACTAAAGTGGAAAAGTGAAGCCTACAGGCGGCGTGAGGCTGAGAATAAAGTCAAAAAGAAACTGAAGCAGGAACAAGACGATCTTAAGAGCGTCTTTTATAATAAAAAAGAAACTGATAACGAGACACCGGGAGGGAGCCAGAGGCCCCCTCTGCAGAATGCAGGCGCAGCCCTTTACCCAGCCGCAGATAATACTGAAGCTACAGCAAGTGGGCCTCCTCCACCTCCCTACACTCACCAGACCACAGACGATGACCAAAGATCCAGCATCACCTGAACACTTAAAAATGTGGCGAGAGACAGTTAACTTCTTGGGAAAATTACAGTTAAACTCCACAACAAAGTATTTGATACTATAAAAGAGAACAAGGTGTTGTGTGGGCCGCTGAAGAGGAGGTACTGCTGGCCCACCACCACCAGTCGGCGCCCTGCTTGGAGTGCGGGCTTCAAGCATGAGAGGGCGCCGAGACAGAGAGTGACAGCTGTCACTCATTTACACCAGCTGTCACCAATCACCTGCATCTCTATAAAAGCTGGATCATTACTCCACCTCCTCGCCGAGAAATCAACTACCGTGAAGGTAACCTTCTCTGCTGAATTATCGTTGTATCTAACATTGTTCTGTGTGCAGCCGTATTCCTGTGGATTGAGTCTGAAGCTGGATTGGCGGATAGTGGGAGTGCGACGTTCTTCGCCTCTTACTCCATCCAGGAAAGAGACTAACAGGAGCTGCACGGGTGAAATTGTGTCTGGAGGTGGAGGTTTTCCCTCCTTGAAGATCTGTAGAAAAAGGATTACTGGGTGTGTGGATACACACTCACCATTAACTGTTTTTTCATCTTCTGCCAGCAGTACCAGGGTCTGCAACAGAAGACGGTGACCACCTGGGGACTCAGGACTTGGCGGCTCCGGTGTTCTTCAGGCCGTTGGTGGTGGAAGCTGTGTGGGTCCCGGCTCTCCGATCGCCAGAGGTCTCCTATCGTCGAGCCTGCCCGCACGTCACCTTGTGTTCAATTGGCATTATCTTTGTCTGTATTCAGTTGTGCGTTTCACAACATTAAATTGTTACTCTTTGTCTTATCCATTGTCCGTTCATTTGCGCCCCCTGTTGCGGGTCCGTGTTACGACACCTCCCCAACAGGATTTCTCGGCCATTCGTCATGGATCCCGAGGGGCGTCAACCACAGCTTGAACAGCCAATGGGAGAACAAGGAGCGCAGGCATCAGCAGGAGGTGTGGTAAGTGATCTGCAGCAAATCCTTACCGCTTTCACTGCTCAGTTAAATCTGGTAACCGAGCAGAATGCAGTCCTCAGTCGGAGGGTGGAGGCTCTCACCGCCAGAGTGGAAGCGCGCGACTCGAGCGCTGCTGCAGTGACTCCTCCTGCTGGCTCTGGGCCACAGATAGACGTTCCACTGGCCGTTCAACAAACCCCCCCACCGTCTCCTGAAGCTTACATAAGCCCTCCAGAACCGTACGGAGGCTGTGTCGAAACGTGCGCAGACTTCTTAATGCAGTGTTCGCTCGTTTTTGCACAGCGTCCAGTTATGTACGCATCAGATGCCAGCTGGGTAGCTTATGTGATTAATTTGCTTCGAGGTGAGGCATGCGCCTGGGCTACGGCGCTTTGGGAACAGAATTCGTGGCTCCTGACGTCATACGCTGGGTTTGTACGGGAATTCAAACAGGTGTTTGATCATCCCAACAGAGGCGAGACCGCCTCGAGCGTGCTGCTGTCAATGAGACAGGGGCGCCGAAGCGCAGCTGATTATGCAGTCGACTTCCGCATCGCGGCTGCGAGGTCCGGCTGGAATAATGTTGCGCTCCGCGCCGCCTTCATAAACGGACTGTCTCCAGTTCTGAAGGAGCATTTACTGGCTAAGGAGGAACCGCAAGACTTCGACGGGCTTATCAATTTGGTTATACGCTTAGACAACCGGTTGAATGAACACCGTCGGGAGCAGGCCGGGGGGCGTGGTCGGGCTCAAGCCGTCCCTCTCTTCTCCGGGTCCGAAAGGGTGTCGTCTTCCCCACGTTCCACTGCCAGAGGGCTCCGTGTGGCAACAGCTCCCCCTGCTGACGAAGCTATGGACATGAGCAGGGCCAAATTAAAATCAAATAGCAGACAAAGGAGGCTGGCCCGCGGGGAGTGTTTTTTCTGTGGCTCTTGTGAGCACAGGTTAAAAGACTGCCCCAAACAGTCAAACGCCAACGCCCATCCTTAGGAACTGGGTTAAGGGTGGGTCATAATATGTACACGGGGAAAACCCATAAATCTGCACGAATCCCAGTAACAATCCTGAGTGGGGATTTAACCCTTCACGCCCCAGCACTGGTAGACACGGGGTCAGAAGGGAATCTGCTGGATAGCAGATGGGCCAAGGAAGTAGGGCTTCCTCTGGTGGCTCTTCTGCCTTCACCATTGAAGGTGCAAGCACTAGATGGCACTCTACTCCCGTTAATTACACATCAGACACAGCCAGTGACCTTGGTTGTGTCTGGGAATCACAGGGAGGAGATCGTGTTTTTTGTGACACCTTCTACCTCCCGAGTGATTCTGGGATTTCCATGGATGGTGAAGCACAATCCCCGGATTGATTGGCCGTCTGGGGTGGTGACGCAGTGGAGCGAAACCTGCCACCGGGAGTGTCTTGGATCCTTGGTTCCACCCGGAATCACAGCTAAAGAGGAGGTCAAAGTCCCCCCCAATCTGACGGCGGTGCCCGAGGTGTACCACGATCTTGCTGACGTCTTCAGCAAAGATCTGGCACTCACTCTTCCCCCGCACCGACCGTACGATTGTGCCATCGATTTGATTCCGGGCACTGAGTACCCGTCCAGTAGATTGTACAACCTCTCACGTCCGGAACGCGAATCGATGGAGACCTACATCCGGGACTCCTTAGCCGCCGGGTTGATTCGGAACTCCACCTCCCCGATGGGTGCAGGTTTCTTTTTTGTGGGTAAAAAAGACGGCGGACTCCGTCCATGCATTGACTACAGAGGGCTGAACGAGATCACGGTTCGCAATCGATACCCGTTGCCCCTGTTAGATTCGGTGTTCACGCCCCTGCATGGAGCCAAAATGTTCACCAAACTAGATCTTAGGAATGCGTACCACCTGGTTCGGATCCGGAAGGGAGACGAATGGAAGACGGCATTTAACACCCCGTTAGGTCATTTTGAGTACCTGGTTATGCCGTTCGGTCTCACTAATGCCCCCGCGACGTTCCAAGCATTGGTAAACGACGTCTTGCGGGACTTCCTGCACTGGTTTGTCTTCGTATATCTGGATGATATACTCATCTTTTCTCCGGACCCTGAGACTCATGTCCAGCATGTACGTCAGGTCCTGCAGCGGTTACTAGAAAACCGGTTGTTTGTGAAGGGCGAGAAGTGTGAGTTCCACCGCACTTCTTTGTCCTTCCTGGGGTTCATCATCTCCTCCAACTCCGTTGCCCCGGATCCGGCCAAGGTTGCGGCGGTGAGAGATTGGCCCCAACCAACAAGCCGTAGGAAGCTGCAACAGTTCCTCGGCTTTGCAAATTTCTACCGGAGGTTCATTAAAGGTTACAGTCAGGTTGTTAGCCCCTGACTGCCCTGACCTCCACTAAAGTCCCCTTCACCTGGTCGGATCGGTGCGAAGCCGCGTTTAGGGAGTTGAAACGCCGGTTTTCGTCTGCACCAGTTCTGGTGCAGCCTGATCCTACTCGCCAGTTCATAGTGGAGGTGGACGCCTCTGACTCAGGGATAGGAGCCATTCTGTCCCAGAGCGGGGAGTCCAACAAGGTTCTCCATCCATGTGCCTACTTTTCCCGCAGGTTGACCCCCGCTGAACGTAACTATGACGTGGGCAATCGGGAACTCCTCGCGGTGAAGGAGGCTCTTGAAGAGTGGAGACACCTGTTGGAGGGAGCTATGGTGCCTTTCACGGTTTTCACGGACCATCGGAACCTGGAGTACATCCGGACCGCCAAGCGGCTGAACCCCAGGCAAGCCCGCTGGTCCCTGTTCTTCGGACGCTTTGACTTCCGGATCACCTACCGTCCCGGGACTAGGAACCAACGATCCGACGCACTGTCCCGGGTGCACGAAGAGGAAGCCAAGGCCGAGTTGTCAGACCCCATCGAGACCATCGTTCCCGAGTCCACTGTCGTGGCCACCCTCACATGGGACGTGGAGAAGACCGTCCGGGAGGCCCTGGCAAGGAACCCGGACCCGGGGAATGGTCCTAAGAACAGACTTTACGTCCCACCAGAAGCCAGGGCTGCCGTCTTGGACTTCTGCCACGGATCCAAGCTCTCCTGTCATCCCGGAGTGCGTAGGACCGTGGCAGTGGTCCAGCAGCGCTTCTGGTGGGCGTCACTGGAAGCCGACGTCCGGGACTATGTCCAGGCCTGCACCACCTGTGCTAGGGGCAAGGCGGATCACCACAAGATCAGGGGCCTCCTCCAGCCCCTGCCTGTGCCTCATCGCCCCTGGTCTCACATCGGCCTGGACTTCGTCACGGGCCTCCCGCCGTCCCAGGGCAATACAGTCATCCTCACGATAGTGGACCGGTTCTCCAAGGCGGCCCACTTCGTGGCCCTCCCGAAGCTCCCAACGGCCCAGGAGACAGCAGACCTCCTGGTCCACCACGTCGTGCGTCTGCATGGGATACCATCGGACATCGTTTCGGATCATGGTCCCCAGTTCTCCTCGCAGGTCTGGAGGAGTTTCTGTAAGCAACTGGTGGCCACCGTGAGTCTCTCGTCTGGGTATCACCCACAGACGAACGGCCAGGCAGAGCGGGTGAACCAGGAGTTGGAACAGGCCCTCCGCTGCGTAACGTCCGCGCATCCGGCAGCTTGGAGTGACCATCTGGCCTGGATCGAGTACGCCCACAATAGCCAAGTCTCATCTGCTACCGGCCTCTCCTCTTTCGAGGCGTGTTTGGGGTATCAGCCCCCATTGTTTCCACTTGTGGAGGGAGAGGTCGGGGTCCCCTCGGTCCAGGCCCACCTGCGGAGGTGCTGCCGGGTGTGGCGGACCGCCCGTTCTGCCCTGTTGCAGGCCCGGACGAGGGCTAAGGCCCATGCAGATCGCCGGCGTTCCCCGGCCCCTGCATACCAGCCTGGGCAGGAGGTGTGGTTATCAACTAAGGACATCCCACTGCAGGTTGAATCACAAAAACTCAAAGACCGGTTCATCGGACCTTTCCCAATAATCAAGATCCTCAGTCCGGCCGCAGTGAAGCTGAAACTCCCATCTTCACTGCGGATTCACCCAGTGTTTCATGTCTCCAGGCTAAAACCATACCACACCTCACCACTCTGCACTCCTGGACCCGTACCACCTCCTGCCCGTATCATCGACGGGGAGCCGGCATGGACTGTTCGTCGGCTCCTGGACGTCCGTCGGAAGGGCCGGGGTTTTCAATATCTGGTGGACTGGGAGGGGTATGGACCCGAAGAACGCTCCTGGGTGAAGAGGAGCTTCATCCTGGACCCGGCCCTCCTGGCTGATTTCTACCGCCGACACCCGGACAAGCCTGGTCGGGCGCCAGGAGGCGCCCGTTGAGGGGGGGGTCCAGTTGTGTGGGCCGCTGAAGAGGAGGTACTGCTGGCCCACCACCACCAGTCGGCGCCCTGCTTGGAGTGCGGACTTCAAGCATGAGAGGGCGCCGAGACAGAGAGTGACAGCTGTCACTCATTTACACCAGCTGTCACCAATCACCTGCATCTCTATAAAAGTCAGATCATTACTCCACCTCCTCGCCAAGAAATCAACTACCGTGAAGGTAACCTTCTCTGCTGAATTATCGTTGTATCTAACATTGTTCTGTGTGCAGCCGTATTCCTGTGGATTGAGTCTGAAGCTGGATTGGCGGATAGTGGGAGTGCGACATTCTTCGCCTCTTACTCCATCCAGGAAAGAGACTAACAGGAGCTGCACGGGTGAAATTGTGTCTGGAGGTGGAGGTTTTCCCTCCTTGAAGATCTGTACAAAAAGGATTACTGGGTGTGTGGAGATGTGGAGTGGAAAATACACCAGACCATGCTTTTGCACCAAACACAGCAGGTTTTAAAGCTGCCGGAGCAGTCATAATGATGTGTGAGGAAGAAGTGTATTTTGTAGGAAAGGGCAAAGGTCAGCGCCGCAGAGCGGCCAGAGGCAAAGCCCGTGAGCGTGAGATAAAGAAGAAATTGACATGTTGGAAGTGTGGGAAGACACTTTGCACATGAATGTACACAATCGCATTTTCTGTCTGGGGGAAAAGAAGAAAATTCAGATTGACTGCTTCAATTGAACATTGCAGTATTTGGCCAATCTTGCCTCAGTAATCATGAATGAGCTACTGTGGAACTGACCACTTAGATCAATGAGTTCCAGCGGGTATCCATGAACTTGTCTGGAAACAGGCTCATCTAGGCAATGAAGACTTTGGGTTCTAAAACATTTCTATGAATCAGGTCCTCAGTATACATATTTAAATACTGCTAAAAGATTGAAAAATTGTCGATTGACTGATCCACTAATTGTTTCTGATGACATAACAGACAGAAGGGAGCAGTGGTTGTGGTAGATTCTCTGAGGACTAAAAAAAAAACAAAAAAAAATGATTGTGAGACTGTGATTGCATACCCGGTTCTTGACCTCTGGGCCCCAAACAGCCTGACAGAAGGTTGGCGAAAGAGAAACAAAAGTCTCCTATCAGTCCACTGTAATTAACAGTTCCGTTGAGTTCTACATGTCTACATGTGTGTATAATATGTTGTGTGTAATGTAACACAGGTCTTCTTTGGACCTGTGGACGTTTTTTGGGTTTTTATTTGAGAAGAGTTGGGTTATTTTGCTTGTTAGTTGTAGCAGTTGTGGGATTCTGTTCCTGGCCTGGGGTGTTGGAGGAGGAGCGTGTATACACATAGCTGCTGAGGGAAGCTCTAAATGATCACTTCCCTCCTGCTCCTCTCCCTGCCGCTCCACACACACACAACTTGAGAAATTGAGAAACACTGCAGCGATGTTTTGTTGTGCTTTAACATGAAATACAGAGGTTTTACATGTAATTGCTTACATGTAATTGATACTAGTGTTTTAAAAGTGTTTGTTACTGTTAAATTTAGAGAGATATTGTTTATTTGATGTAATCAATTCCAGCTTTAATGTTGTTTTGTATTACGTTGCATTGACTTTACCAAATACATTCAGTCTTCTATTTTTGAAGCGTGGTTTGTTTTGGAAACAAAGTGTAATTTATCACTCCAGCCGGAGAGCAGAGCAGAAGGTTGTACAGTGTGTGAACAGTAAGACTATGTTGATTATTGTAACATGTTTATTGAGCTCCTGTTAGACACATTAATGTTGGTGAGGATGAACTGACAGCAATGTAGAAGCAACAACAAATAATAACTCAATATTTTGATCATCCTGTGTTCTGATTGAAATAATGTGAACTCTCATGAGATGTAATTAACCCCTGCTGTAAATCAAACAAGAAGCTGCAGGCTTTCATAAAGCATTGATGACCAATGATGAAGTGCTTCTTAATTATTATTTGATGTATGCAGATTAAGTTAGGCCTTAAAGGATAGAGATTGTTGGACAACTTTTCACATGATTATTGTCCATCCTGACCCATAGTTTTTCCTGCAAACCAAACATTGTTTATGTATCAGATTCTGTCATTATTTCAATTTATTATTGGTGTTTAAGCATTGATTAATCCAACAGTTCTATTCAGGGATAAATTGCTAAAAAGATACTTCAATTCACTTTCAGTGATCCTACATGTTTGATGTTCTGTGCAAATAAAGCTGTTTTGACATGACACCTCTTAATGGGTGTTCCCCCACCCCTTGGAACCCCTGCCCAGTATGGAAGGCTGCGAGCTCATGACGGGTAAGATCCCTTCTTAAACCCTGGGACAACCTAAGGCAGGCCCAGTCACGATTACTCCACCTTGTCTCTGTGACGCTCTGACTCACTAGGACATGAGGAGATGGCACTGGGGTACTGTGGTGGGGTCAAATTTGCCCGTATGCCTACATGGTAGACAGTGTATTGATCTAACTGGAGTATTGGATCATTGTCGGGAATTGAATTGTCATATTAAGATTGGCCTGCACGTAATAATCAATATTAATCAATGCTTATCATTCATTGAATCAATTAATTTTTGCAAATTAATGCGTCACAATGTCCACCAAACCGCTGATGGTGTGTATGCCCGATCCTCAAACAAACCAGCCCTGCCCGCAGCCTTTTCAAGTGGGCAGCTGTTGTAAGTCATGGACCATGTCCCGTTTCTACGGCTGGAATGGTTGGACTGGTTAATAATCATTTTGTGACATTTGGATTTCAGGCATATGCAAAACATTACTGCAGAGCATGTTTAATTTATGCAAAGCACAACCTGCAGGGGAATGAGAGGCTAATACGAGGGAAATGTCCAACCCATCAATACCCGTTCCAAATGATCCATATGGATTTTATTGAATTGAACCAATGTGAAGGGGAAAAATATTGCCTAGTATTGATTGATGCATATAGCAAATGTTTAGAGATGTTCCCTGTTAAACATGCAGATGCTCTGACAGTTGCAAAGATACTTTGTAGAGACATAATTACAAGACATGGACTACCTGAAACAATGTACAGTGATAATGGTACACATTTTGTAAATAAAATCATCCAACATTTGACAGAACATTTGAAAATAAAAGCAAAAACACATTGTGCTAATCATCCTCAAAGTGCAGGTTTAGTGGAAAGAACAAATGGGACAATTAAAAGTAAGCTCAGAAAATGTATGGAAGAAACAGGAAAAAAATGGGTTTATTGTTTGGATTTGGTGAAACTGTACATGCATATAACGCCCAGCTCAGAGACTGGCCTTACGCCATTCGAAATTTTGTATGGCAGGCCCTACAGAATACCAGAGTTACAGAAAATAGCTGGGCCTGATAGTGAGGATGAGGGTTTAGTTGATTATATGAGACGTGTGTTATCCCATAATAATGTCATACACGCTAACAAGATACCAGACTCTCCTATTTCTGTGCAGGGCCCTGAGAATCAGATCCAGATTGGCGAATGAGTGCTGATAAAGACTATTAAGAGAAAGAACTGGTCATCTCTGAGGTGGGAAGGTCCATTCCAAGTGCTGCTAACTGCTAACCCACCGCAGTGAAAATTGCAGAGAGGTCATCTTGGGTGCATCTATCCCACTGCAAAAGACAAACATACCTGAAAGATCCAGAACTAGACCAGGGGAGCGACGTGTAACAGTGTCGGCTGATGGCCTATAGGCCCAGCAACGGCTGGAAGCGCGTCATAACAGAGACGGAGAGTGACCAGGAGTGAACAAAGACAAAGACCAGAGGTTGAAGCAGATACCAGGGTCCTAAAGCAGACGAGTAACCAGCTGTGACCGAGGAGAGGCCTGTCAACTTGAACCAGGATCAGAAGCAGACGTACTACAAGCTTGAAATACAGCACTGACGTGACCAGACCAGGAGACAGAAGCAGACAAAACTGCATCTTTGAGAACAAGAGACATGAGAATCCTGTTCTACTCCTGTGCACCTGTGTTTGAAGAAAACATCAAGAACAGGGCACAGGACAGAGTACATGACACATTATTTTAATTCCACTTGCAGCATGCTTTACACATACTGATGATAGTACAGATTTATGCACTACAGCTGAAGGGAAATAACATTAAAAAAAGTTCCAGATTCCCTCAGTCCCTTGCTGAACTGAACTGAGACTGTGAACTGTCACCTTCAGCCCCTAAGCCCAGACAAACTGGACCTTTTGAACTGTCACCAAAGAAAGAAGACATCTATAAGATCAGAACTGTAGTTTCTCTCTGTCCCTTGGGAAAAACAACAACAACAACAACACAGGGACAGAAGGAGAGAATTATCAACAGTTGTTCAAAACACTGTTTTAGCCATGGAGAGCTTTGCTGCCAAAGCAGGATGCAAACTTCACACCCCGATGATTGATTTTGACAGTTGTTGCTGTGATTGTGGCATTTACTGTGTGGTGGTATGAAAAAAAAAAATATATGAACCATGTTACAATTCAGACCAGAAGAAAGTGACACCTTTATTCAAATCAGGTGACAAGCATCTTTACTAACCATAGGCCTGTGTCTTTCTAGTGTCACAATTTTCAAAGATATTGGAAAAACTTTACAATAACAGATTGGATAAATTTATTGAACAACCCAACTTACTTAATGATAGTCAATATGGGTTTAGATGCAATAGAAGAGATTAATAAACATGTGGACCAAAGGAAAAATAATGATAGGATTATTTGTTGACATAAATAAAAGGCTTTTGACACAATCAATCACAACATATTACTTCAAAAGATGGAGCTTTATGGGATCAGAGAAGTGGCTTTGAATTGGATTAAAAGCTATTTACAAACCCAGAAACAGTTTGTTAAACTTGGGGACTGCTCTTCTTCATATCTGGACATCGTTTGTGAAGTTCCTCAGGGTTCTGTGTTGGCACCAAAGTTATTCATATTGTATATAAATGATTTATGTAAAGTCTCGGATCTGTTTAGAGCAGTCCTCTTCACAGATGTTACAAACTTATTTTGTTCAGGGGATAATTTGCAACAATTACTAGATGATCTGGAATCAATCAATTCAATCAATCAATCAGTTTTATTTATATAGCGCCAAATCACAACAAACAGTTGCCCCAAGGCGCCCCACATTGCAAGGCAAGGCCACACAACAACCACGTAAAAACCCCAACGGTCAAAACGACCCCCTGTGAGCAAGCACCTGGCGACAGTGGGAAGGAAAAACTCCCTTTTAACAGGAAGAAACCTCCAGCAGAACCAGGCTCAGGGAGGGGCAGTCTTCTGCTGGGACTGGTTGGGGCTGAGGGAGAGAACCAGGAAAAAGACATGCTGTGGAGGGGAGCAGAGATCAATCACTAATGATTAAATGCAGAGTGGTGCAGACAGAGCAAAAAGAGAAAGAAACACTCAGTGAATCATGGGAACCCCCCAGCAGTCTAAGTCTATAGCAGCATAACTAAGGGATGGTTCAGGGTCACCTGATCCAGCCCTAACTATAAGCTTTAGCAAAAAGGAAAGTTTTAAGCCTAATCTTAAAAGTAGAGAGGGTGTCTGTCTCCCTGATCTGAATTGGGAGCTGGTTCCAGAGGAGAGGAGCCTGAAAGCTGAAGGCTCTGCCTCCCATTCTACTCTTACAAACCCTAGGAACTACAAGTAAGCCTGCAGTCTGAGAGCGAAGCGCTCTATTGGGGTGATATGGTACTATGAGGTCCCTAAGATAAGATGGAACCTGATTATTCAAAACCTTATAAGTAAGAAGAAGAATTTTAAATTCTATTCTAGAATTAACAGGAAGCCAATGAAGAGAGGCCAATATGGGTGAGATATGCTCTCTCCTTCTAGTCCCTGTTAGTACTCTAGCTGCAGCATTTTGAATTAACTGAAGGCTTTTTAGGGAACTTTTAGGACAACCTGATAATAATGAATTACAATAGTCCAGCCTAGAGGAAATAAATGCATGAATTAGTTTTTCAGCATCACTCTGAGACAAGACCTTTCTAATTTTAGAGATATTGCGTAAATGCAAAAAAAGCAGTCCTACATATTTGTTTAATATGCGCTTTGAATGACATATCCTGATCAAAAATGACTCCAAGATTTCTCACAGCATTACTAGAGGTCAGGGTAATGCCATCCAGAGTAAGGATCTGGTTAGACACCATGTTTCTAAGATTTGTGGGGCCAAGTACAATAACTTCAGTTTTATCTGAGTTTAAAAGCAGGAAATTAGAGGTCATCCATGTCTTTATGTCTGTAAGACAATCCTGCAGTTTAGCTAATTGGTGTGTGTCCTCTGGCTTCATGGATAGATAAAGCTGGGTATCATCTGCGTAACAATGAAAATTTAAGCAATGCCGTCTAATAATACTGCCTAAGGGAAGCATGTATAAAGTGAATAAAATTGGTCCTAGCACAGAACCTTGTGGAACTCCATAATTAACCTTAGTCTGTGAAGAAGATTCCCCATTTACATGAACAAATTGTAATCTATTAGATAAATATGATTCAAACCACCGCAGCACAGTGCCTTTAATACCTATGGCATGCTCAGGATCAGAAATGATAAAGTTTAAGAGATGGTTCGATATGAACAAACTGTCACTAAATTGGTCTAAAAACTAAAATAATGTTATTTGGAAACCATAAAAAAGATGGACGAATACAATTAAACATACAGGGGGTAAATATGGAACCTGTCAAAGAGAACAAGTCGTCAGTTGTGGTCATCGATGACAGGATCAACTGGAAAGCACATATTCAACATAGTCAAAAGAAAGTATCAAAAAGTATGGCAATATTAAGCAGGGCAAAGCACATTCTTGATGATAAACCACTACATACTCTGTACTGCACATTGATTGCACCTTACTTGACTTTGTGCAAGTATGGGGAGAATACCTACAAAACTACAGTACAACCATTATTCAACCTTCAAAAAAGGGCATTAAGAATAACACTATGTGTACTTATGCTTATGTCTAAAGTCTATGGAAAAATGAGTACATTCAGCACAAACTTTGATTTTTTTATTTTTATTTTTTTTTACATTCTAGAACGTTCTAAAAGTTTCTTGAAATTTCTAGATAATTCTGGAAACTTCTAGAAAATTCTGGACAGTTCTAGCAGTTAAAGAATATTCTAGAAGACTACTCAGTAGTAGTGAAGGCAAATCGAGAATATTCTTGAAAACAGACAAATTTCAAAACATCATTGTCCTGATCACAGAAGCAAAGTTTCTGTGGAATAACAGCTATTTTCTATTTATTTAAGGCATAACAGGTTAGGAAAACACACTGTGTACCCAGGAACAAAACAAAAATAAAAATTTGTTACATAGTGTAATTCATAATGCAGGTTATCGGGATCATACCAATCCACTGTTTATTAAATCACAGATTTTAAAACTGCGTGACATGATTTCATTTAAGACTGTTCGATTGATGTATAAAGTAAGATAAAAAATTAAGCAAGTACCTCTCAGAATTCAAGGATATTTTATGCAACAAGAAGGAATATATAATTTAAGGGGTTTGTATCGTTTTAAAAATTGAGGGCACAAGGATGACCAGGAAATGCTTCTGTGTCTCTATTTGTGGCCAAAAAATTGGAGTAAGCTACCTGAGAAACTCCAACGATGTCCAAATATCAATCAGTTTAAATATTTATACAAAGAAATGATGTTCGACGGATGTGTATCTGATGGAAAACGTTGAATTGTGTTGTATGATGAATATGCTTCCTTTAAATTCTCAACGGATGATTTCCACCACAGTTACTGGCTTATTACTGGCCCGTTACTATATTGCGTTATTGCTATTGGATGCTGAATCATGTCACCCCATCCAAATGGGGCAAAATGATGGTTAAGTACACTGTAAGTTTACTGACGTTTCTACAGTGATGATGTTGAGAATGTAGACATTAAATTCGATAAACAGGGGGGAATAATGACAGGGTTTTCTATATATTATCAAGATTATTATCAAATATTAATGTCTTTGTCTTTGATTATTAAAGCCTTTGATCTTGTTTTTGATTTTGAACTGAAGTTATTGTACTTGGCCCCACAAATCTTAGAAGCATGGTGTCTAACCAGATCCTTACTCTGGATGGCATTTCCCTGATCTCTAGTAATACTGTGAGAAATCTTGGAGTCATTTTTGATCAGGATATGTCATTCAAAGCGCATATTAAACAAATATGTAGGACTGCCTTTTTGCATTTACGCAATATCTCTAAAATCAGAAAGGTCTTGTCTCAGAGTGATGCTGAAAAATTAATTCATGCATTTATTTCCTCTAGGCTGGACTATTGTAATTCATTATTATCAGGTTGTCCTAAAAGTTCCCTAAAAAGCCTTCAGTTGGTTCAGAATGCTGCAGCTAGAGTACTGACGGGGACTAGCAGGAGAGAGCATATCTCACCCGTGTTGGCCTCTCTTCATTGGCTTCCTGTTAATTCTAGAATAGAATTTAAAATTCTTCTTCTTACTTATAAGGTTTTGAATAATCAGGTCCCATCTTATCTTAGGGACCTCGTAGTACCATATTACCCCATTAGAGCGCTTCGCTCTCAGACTGCAGGCTTACTTGTAGTTCCTAGGGTTTGTAAGAGTAGAATGGGAGGCAGAGCCTTCAGCTTTCAGGCTCCTCTCCTGTGGAACCAGCTCCCAATTCAGATCAGGGAGACAGATACCCTCTCTACTTTTAAGATTAGGCTTAAAACTTTCCTTTTCGCTAAGGCTTATAGTTAGGGCTGGATTAGGTGACCCTGGACCATCCCTTGGTTATGCTGCTTTAGACGTAGACTGTGGGGGGGTTCCCATGATGCACTGTTTCTTTCTCTTTTTGCTCCGTATGCATCACTCTGCATTTAATCATTAGTGATCGATCTCTGCCCCCCTTCACAGCATGTCTTTTTCCTGGTTCTTTCCCTCAGCCCCAACCAGTCTCAGCAGAAGACTGCCCCTCCCTGAGTCTGGTTCTGCTGGAGGTTTCTTCCTGTTAAAAGGGAGTTTTTCCTTCCCACTGTAGCCAAGTGCTTGCTCATAGGGGGTCGTTTTGACCGTTGGGGTTTTTCATAATTATTGTATGGCCTTGCCTTACAATATAGAGCGCCTTGGGGCAACTGTTTGTTGTGATTTGGCGCTATATAAGAAAAAAGTTGATTGATTGATTGATTCTGTTCTCTATTTTCCATATATACATATTTGCATGTGTAAGAGTTCATGCACCATTATTCTTCTAAATAATCACTCATTGTCAAAACAGAAATATACACTGAACTGTTGAAGTAATCATTACAACTGCTCCCATGAGAAAAATAACATTTGTCCTTTGCTTAATGAATGCGCAGACTGTTTTGCTAGAGCTATGTTTTTGTTGAGCACAGATTAATATTTCGGCCTTGGGCAAAGAATAACACAGCCTGTACACTAGTTCGAGGCTGGCGCTGTAATATTTCAATTTGAAGAACAATTACTATCTGTCTGAGCAAGACCACAAGGCGTCTTCCAGGTGCAAAGTGATACAAATATGAATTGACTGAAGAAATGCAGCTGTGCCTTGTATATTGTTTTGTAATATGTCTGTGTGCAATAAATTCAGGAGCAGAGTGGGCGGGCCCTTCAGAGCTGACTGACGGACAGCGACAAGGGGTCATGCTGGATCTCCCTGATCAGGAAATGAAATTCAGTCTCTAGCGTGATCATTCTTTGTGTTAGTTAACTGAGTTGCTTTTTTTTTTTTACAGATTTCAGCTCTGACACTAGGCCACTTGAGGACCTTGAAGTGCTTCTTATGGAGCCCATCCTTAGTTGCCCTGGCTGTGTGTTTCGGGTCACTGTCATGCTAGAAGACCCAGTCACGACCCATCTTCAGTGCTCTCATTGAGGGAAGGAGGTTGTTTGCCTAAAGTATTCTTGGGGCTATTCTCATCCTCAAAACTTGGCGAGTAGAGCTGATGCCAAAAAGCTATATTTTGGTCTCCTCTGACCAGATGACTTTCTACCGTGCCTCCTCTGAATCATCCACATGGTCACTGGTGAACTTCATACAGATTTGGACATGTGCTGGCTTGAGCAGGGGGACCTTGCTGCCCTGCAGGATTTTAAACCAAGACAGTGTAGCGTGTTAGTCATGTAATCTTCACAACTGTGGTCCCAGCTCTCTTCAGGTCATTGAGCAGGTCCTCCTGTGTTATTCTGAGCTTTCTCAGAATCATTCTTACCCCACAAGCTGAAATCTTGCATGAATCCCCAGACTGAGGAAGATTGACAGTCGTCTTGTGTTTTTCTGTTTTCTAATATGAGTGAAGCACCATGCAGCGACGTGAAGCTCGCTTATGGTACACTAAATCTGAAACAGGAAGTGCCAAATTTGGAGTCCACAGTGAAACAGGAAATGTCAAATGTTGAAAACTTCCTGGATCGACATTTCCTGGATTGTCAGGCAAGATCTTGCGGAATCTTGCAGGAACTCAGTGGCAAGTTCACAGTGAAAAAGGAAGTGCCAAATTTTGAGTCCACAGTGAAACAGGAAATGTCAAATGATGAACATTTCCTGGCATAGGTGGAGCTAGAGCGGAGGCCGAGGTTGCACTGGACTCCCCTGACATTTGATTGGACCCAGATGATTGACGTGTCGCAGAACCTCACGTCTGGTTGAAAACAGCTGCATTTTGAAATCGGTGACACATATTAACTGCTCAGTCCCTATTGTCCAGTAGTTGGTGCTGTGTACCAGAAGAGGTTCTAATCCTCCTTAGTAGAAGAAGATAAATGTGTGACTCAGATTTGAAAATGAACACGTCTGAACATGGGCTCAAAATGACACCAAAGTTATCGGTGAGTAAACGACCGTATTTTATGCCAGAAATGAGGTCCAGGTTCTTTAAAGTGGAATTTCTCCTTTAATTCGGGTTGCGTTATATACATGTGTTTCTCCGGTGATTTAAACAAGCAGGCAGCTGTTGATTCATGATATATAACATGAAGACACTCAGGCTGACAGAAATACAGGTAATTTACTCCTCATCTGTTCTATATAAAACCTATGGAACCTTTTAATTTTGCTCTCTGGATGACTTATTTTTAAATAACCTCTTAAATTTGCTGTCTGAGTGACACACCAGTGACGCAGCTTTAGATAAATAAGTTGTCTTCCTTAAATTCAAACTGAAAGCAAATTCTACAACTTGATATAAATTAATTAAAAATATCTTCCTGATGAAGTGGTGTCGAGGAAGATTTTCTTCAAAAGAAGACCCGATAGTTCAGCTACAATTTGACAGAAGGTACATTTGAGATGAAAGCCGAGATTTGATGTTTTGGTCAAAGAAACTTTTGTATTTTATGGAAGAGTATTGCTTTCACTGGATTAAAAAAAAAATTTGACCACTGATCTCGTAATTCTGAGAAAAGATCTCGGAATTATGAGATTGTTTCTCGTAATTATGAGAAAAGATCAGGTGACTAAATTGGTTTATGTATATACTTCTGTACTTCCAGTTCCTCAGCAAAGAAGCGGGCTGAGCTCAGCCGATGATAACACACTATAATCAAACACAAAGTGTGGATTTTTTCCCTGAAGTGCTCCTGGATGAATGTCCAGGGAGGAGCACGGGGCGACTTCCAGCTTTCACTCACACAGACCCACCGACACAGCGGGGTCACTTCCACCCGGGCACATGCCAGTCTGTGGGCCCCATGCCCCGCCTCGCTGGAGGAGTTTCATTCATCCAGGAACAGTTTAGTGGGAAATCCACACTTTGTGTGCGCTGTGGTGTGGATCACAATGCAGTGTCGGAGGTTGCAAATTGGCCGATTTTCAATTATGACTCAGGAATTCTCACGCTTGTCTTTACCGAGGGACTGGAAGTACGGAAGCGATTACACACACACACACACACACACACACACACACACACACACACACACACACACACACACACACACACACACACACACACACACACACACACACACACAAAATAAATAAATAAAAATAGCTTGATCTCATAATTACGATATCCTGATGTAATCTTTTCTCATAATTATGACATCAGCAGTCAAATTTTTTTTATCCAGTGAATGCAAACACTTCCGTAGTATTTCTTCATAATTGATGTAAATAAAGTCCAAGACATATTGTTCATGTTTCCATCCCCTGACTTGTCTAAAGAAAACTGGCAATAAAACTGATTATTATTTGCAAGTTTGATTAAGTTTTAGAGATTTGCTTTCACTTTGAGTTTGAGGAAGATAATTTTAGAAATTGTTATTCTTTAGTTTTTGTATTTCTTGTATTTGAAATTACATAAACAAATTAAAATGTGTGAAATTCCAAGTGTTCCATTACTTTTGGAGGGCACAGTATCCTGACCTTATGATGAGTGCAAAATGAGTGTGGTATTATTACTGTTATGTTTAAGAATATTAAATTTTTACTGTTGCTGCACGTTGTGTGAAATCAGTCATATCGTATATCATATTGATATAACAATATTGAGATATAATTTAGCGATATTGTACAACCCTAAATGGACTGCAACCCTACTGTCAATTAGCTGAAAAAAATCCTTAAAATGGCAGGGGGTTAAGAGGGTCCAAAAGCTGAAAGATTTTAGCCATGCTAATGCTCCCCAAAACCATTTTACTGAAAGAAAGTCTGAAGGTCCTAAATGACATGGTGAGATGCTGAAGAGCTTTACTCATTCATGTCCGCGACATATTAATTATGCCAACAGTTGTCCTGTAGTCCATCCCAGCCTTGTGCAGGTCTACAATTTTGTCCCTGGTGTCCTTAGACAGCTCTTTGGTCTTGGCTATGGTGGACAGGTTGGAGTGTGTTTGATTGAGTGTGTGAACAGGTGTCTTTTATACAGGTAACAAGTTCAAACAGGTGCAATTAATACAGGTAAAGAGTGCAGAATAAGAGGGCTTCTGAAAGAAAAATTAACAGGTCTGTGAGAGACAGAATTCTTGCTGGTTGGTAGATGTTCAAATACTTATTTCATGCAATAAAATGCAAATTAATTATTTAAAAAAATCATACAATGATTTTGTGATTTTTTTAAATTTTATTTTTAGGTGTGAATTTTAGTGACTGAGATGCTCCAGCACGCTCACATTCCCCTGACAGACTGACGGGGAATCAGACAGGAACCCAAACAAAACAACGGTAAAACAGCCGACACTGTGTGATCACTTTATACAGCACGACAGTGAGACTCGATATATATCTGTTCATAGTTTAAGCAGATTGTTTTTGTCTTTGTGGAAACACACACACAAAAAAACCCCATCATGACCATATTTTAAAAAGCATGTCAGTACTTTATTGTTGCACATTCTCCATATTATTTGACACAGACCTGACGGTCATGCACTTGCACATCAGACATAATCTTAAATTATTGTCAACACCTTGATTATTCATATATGGTTTGCATTCTGTATGATATACTATAAAGTTGGCACTACATAAATAACACTGCATCTCATATCAATATACACATTCAGTACATAAATACGTGTAGAAATAAAACGATGCATCATGAAACAATGAAAAACGTTCATAATTCTTGTTTTATTGTCAGAATAAATGTTGCACAGTGAGAATACACAACAAGTCCTCTGAATAAATAAGCAAGGACTCTGCAGGGTGCAGTTCACAGTCCAAACGTGACTCGGAGAACACAGTCACATCCTCAGCATGAGCTCGCTGCTCTTTTACTGGGTCACAGTGAGGGGTGTGGCAGAATTTGGCAGGTGCTGTTCAGCTGTGCCTCAGTCCAGCAGCAGCGTGTGTGCAGCGGGTAGTGATGCGCCGCATGGAGATACAGTAGTGTTCAGAATAATAGTAGTGCTATGTGACTAAAAAGATTAATCCAGGTTTTGAGTATATTTCTTATTGTTACATGGGAAACAAGGTACCAGTAGATTCAATAGATTCTTACAAATCCAACAAGACCAAACATTCATGATATGCACACTCTTAAGGCTATGAAATTGGGCTATTAGTAAAAAAAAGTAGAAAAGGGGGTGTTCACAATAATAGTAGCATCTGCTGTTGACGCTACAAACTCAAACTGCTTTTTTAGCAATCCTGTGAATCACTAAACTAGTATTTAGTTGTATAACCACAGTTTTTCATGATTTCTTCACATCTGCGAGGCATTAATTTTGTTGGTTTGGAACCAAGATTTTGCTCGTTTACTAGTGTGCTTGGGGTCATTGTCTTGTTGAAACACCCATTTCAAGGGCATGTCCTCTTCAGCATAAGGCAACATGACCTCTTCAAGTATTTTGACATATCCAAACTGATCCATGATACCTGGTATGTGATATATAGGCCCAACACCATAGTAGGAGAAACATGCCCATATCATGATGCTTGCATCACCATGCTTCACTGTCTTCACTGTGAACTGTGGCTTGAATTCAGTGTTTGGGGGTCGTCTCACAAACTGTCTGTGGCCCTTGGACCCAAAAAGAACAATTTTACTCTCATCAGTCCACAAAATATTCCTCCATTTCTCTTTAGGCCAGTCGATGTGTTCTTTGCAAATTGTAACCTCTTCTGCACATGTCTTTTATTTAACAGAGGGACTTTGCGGGGGATTCTTGCAAATTAATTAGCTTCACACAGGCGTCTTCTAACTGTCACAGCACTTACAGGTAACTCCAGACTGTCTTTGATCATCCTGGAGCTGATCAATGGGTGAGCCTTTGCCATTCTGGTTCTTCTATCCATTTTGATGGTTGTTGTCCGTTTTCTTCCACGAGTCTCTGGTTTTTTTGTTCATTTTAAAGCATTGGAGATCATTGTAGATGAACAGCCTATAATTTTTTGCACCTGCGTATACGTTTTCCCCTCTCCAATCAACTTTTTAATCAAACTACGCTGTTCTTCTGAACAATGTCTTGAATGTCCCATTTCCTCAGGCTTTCAAAGAGAAAAGCATGTTCAACAGGTGCTGGCTTCATCCTTAAATAGGGGACACCTGATTCACACCTGTTTGTTCCACAAAATTGACAAACTCACTGACTGAATTATTGTGAACACCCCCTTTTCTACTTTTTTTTACTAATAGCCCAATTTCATAGCCTTAAGAGTGTGCATATCATGAATGCTTGGTCTTGTTGGATTTGTGAGAATCTACTGAATCTACTGGTACCTTGTTTCCCATGAAACAATAAGAAATATACTCAAAACCTGGATTAATCTTTTTAGTCACATAGCACTACTATTATTCTGAACACTACTGTATGTGCAGCATGAGCATGTGTGTGGCATGAAAGTGACTGTGATCTGCTCCAGATATGCTAATCCACCAAAATCTGAGCTGTCACTCATTCGGTGACACTCTGTCAGAGCACCTTCGGCGTGAGGAGAAGGAATGAAACACATCATGGATCTCCCCCTGAAAATGGACTCCAGTGGAGAAAAGCAAAAGCCTCCATCCCTCACTTTTCCAGTAGTGAATCGTTCACCTGTTGGTGGACTTTAAACAAACAGCCAAAGTGCTGACTCTTTGACCCCTGGTTTTGAAATGGACCTTGTTTTTATGACTCAGTTCTGCTATTAATAGCTCTTTGCTGTTCACATGCCCCATTAAGATCAACATATCATGTGCCAAGTGGTGGCGTGGACACCGGCCCTGACAGAGCAAACAATCAGAGCACGGCTCAAACATTAGCAGAAACTAAATTTACCTGACATTGGAAAAGGTGGATGAAGTCTAAAGTGCACAACAATGATTGATATGCATGCTGTGAAAGTTTAAGTTTAAGGCCTGAAACCTTTGTTGCTGTGAGACTGATGACTCTGTAGGAAGAACCTGCTTCATGGCACATTCATAATGCTGGACATAAAAACTACTTCACTCCAGACCCATTAATGCTTATCCAACCCTTATGGCACCTTTCTGAAGGTGTTCTTCCTTTGTCATATGTGTCATGAGGGAAGGAATTCTGGGTGAGTCGTGCCGGCACTATAACGTGACGGTTCGTCCTGGTAACCAATGCGATGAAGTTGTTAGGGACCAATTTTCAGCTGAGGAGTATTTCAGAACTTATTGCCTTCATCGGTGTTGCAGGGATGCAATATTCTAGTTGGGGTTGGGCAGGGTCAAGGATGCAGCAACAGCAGCCAAAAGGAGAATGGCACTGGACACGATTGTCACAACTCCTGACCTGTACACCACTCGACTATTCAGTGGCTGGACGGGCCTGAAAGTTCCAACCATTGCCTTTCCATCCTTGAACTTGAGTTCGGAGAAGGCCTGAAGCTAGAACGAAAGAAGACAAACACAACGTTAGCTTCATTAACACTGCACATGGTAATCTAGATGCCTTTCAAATAAATGGTAAATGGTAAATGGACTGCATTTACATAGCACTTTTCCATCTGCATCAGACACTCAAAGCGCTTTATACATAATGCCTCACATTCACCCCGATGTCAGGGTGCTGCCATACAAGATGCTCACTACACACCGGGAGCAGCTAGAGGATTAAAGACCTTGCCCAAGGGTCCTTAGTGATTTTCCAGTCAGGCTGGGATTTGAACCGAGGATCTTCTGGTCTTAAGCCCAATGCCTTAAAATATTGTCCGTACGTGTGTGTGCAGGTGTGAGTGTGTTTGTCTATATGTGGCCCTGTGACAGACTGGCGTCCAGTCCCCCGTGACCCTTCATTGGACTAAGCAGTTGAAGATGAGTGAGTGAGTTTAGGGTAATATGATTTCTTTAGTGATGTCCCTAGTGAAACAAGATTCATATGTTCTTAAAGTGAACAACTCATCCTAATTTTACACAATACAGTAGCCTGATGTGGGATCCCCAAGAAATTGCTGGACATCATAGCAAGCTTATACACAGTGTGAGTGCTGTACGGAATGGAAGCAGAGACTTTGAGTTTTTCCCCAGTGAAAACTGGTGTTCCTCAGGGATATGTTTTTGCTCCTCCACTGTTCAGTGTTTTCATGGACCTGGTGTTGGGAAGGGTTGTGGAAACCAGCAGCTTAGCTGGTTTTTCTGGTGAGTAACGATTTTCTGACCATGACATCACAGACAGTGCTGTGATTTTTGTGGAATCAATGGTTACTCTCAATACTAAGATCCAGGCTTTTAATGGCTTCCTGGACATTTATCAATGTGGGTCCTCAGGCTTTGAGATTGTGAAATTATTCGGAAAAGTGTATGAAGTCATGTGGTCGCTGGACAGATGTGTTGGGCAATCAATCAATCAATCAATCAATCAATCAATCAATCAATCAATTTTTTTATATAGCGCCAAATCACAACAAACAGTTGCCCCAAGGCGCTTTATATTGTAAGGCAAGGCCATACAATAATTATGTAAAACCCCAACGGTCAAAACGACCCCCTGTGAGCAAGCACTTGGCTACAGTGGGAATGCTGATATCTTTGCAAAAAATGATGGTCCAAGTCTTTAGGGTCCTGGTGCTACCTGTCTTGCTGTATGGTTGTGGGATTTTGACACTAATCAGTGACCTACGATGACAACTGGATGTTTTTGGTACCAGGTCTCTTTGGAAGATCCTTGGGTACCACTCAGTGGCGGCTGGTGAAAAAGAGTCTTGGTGGGGCTGCTGTGCCAATAGATTCCCTTGCCTTGTCCAGTACAGGCATTCAAGTGAACAGTCGGAAAATTACTACAATTCCACAATAATCATTTCATGTCCTTCTCAAATCAGCAGTTTTACAGATAAAGTTAACCATTTACAGCTATATTAGGCCCCATTTCTACTTTGGAAAGGAACAGTATCAAATACAACACTCAAATTCTTGAGCAAAGAACATTTCACCATTTGACACCAATTACACACAAAGTACACCAAACTGTACTGAACTGCCATTATCTTCAGACAAACAGATCCTGGGGTTCACAATGAGACCGACCATAACAAAACAGAAAATATCACCACATTTACACTCTTTCAAAATATGGAAAAATTCTTCAATTGACAAAAGAACATTATGTACATATGACAATGTTCACACCACCTTCAGAGAGAGAGAGAGAGAGAAAGTGTGTGTGTGAGAGAGAGACAGAGAGAGAGAGAGAGAGAGAGAGTGTGTGTGTGAGAGAGAGAGACAGAGAGAGAGAGAGAGAGAGAGAGAGAGAGAGAGTGTGTGTGTGTGAGAGAGAGAGACCAGAGGAGTGAGCGAGAGAGAGAAGAGAGGAGGAGAGAGAGAGAAGTGTGGTGTGTGAGAGAGGAGAGACGAGAGAAAGAGAGAGAGATAGAGAGAGAGTGTGTGTGTGTGAGAGAGTGTGTGTGTGTGTGAGAGAGAGAGCAAGAGAGAGAGAGAGAGAGAAGAGTTGTAGAGAGAGGGACAGAGAGAGAGAGAGAGAGAGAGAGTGTGTGTGTTTGTGTTGGTGTGTGGTGAGAGAGAGAGAGCAATAAGAGAGAAGAGAGAGAGAGAGAGAGAGATAGAGAGAGTGTGTGTGTGTGTGTTGAGAGAGAGAGACAAGAGAAAGAGAGAGAGAGAGAGAGAGACAGAGAGAGAGAGAGAGGTGGGTGTGTGTGTGTGTGTGAGAGAGAGAGAGAGAGAGAGAGAGAGAGAGAGAGAGAGAGAGAGAGAGAGTGTGTGTGTGTGTGTGTGTGTGAAGAGAGAGAGAGAGAGAGAGAGAGAGAGAGAGAGAGAGAGAGAGAGAGAGAGAGAGAGAGAGAGAGAGAGTGTGTGTGTGTGTGTGTGTGTGTGACAGAGCGAGAGAGAAAATTAAGGTAATATTTTCTATGAACATTACTGAGTGGAATGGAGGTTTGACCCCCTAAAACAACAAAAAAAATATCACTCATTCGTTTTATCTTAAATTTTCACCCTCGTTTCCACACCAGGAGCAACATTCGGGAATAAATCCGAGCAGCTCGTCAGCTCACCTGAGCTGAAGAGGTGGATGCGCTCCTTTCCATCCGTGCAGATCAGCAGCCTCCGTGACGTGTGCGCGCTGACAGTGTGAATGAAGCCTGACACGGTTTATAACGAGTCAGACAAACGTCTCTCCTCCAACCGGGATGTGCAGTTGTCATTAAACAACGAGAAAGATCTGATGTGTGCACCTCCATGCGCCTCCAAAAGAATCCCCGCGAAACTTTGGTGTCATTGATTTGATTAGTTTTGTTCCGTTTTAAACCTCGGAAGACATAACGAACAGGAGGAGTCCCAGAGTTCTTCAACTTACTCCAGCAAAACACATGGAGACAAAATAAAAGTAAATATAACCCAACCGTCGTCGTCGCCATCATCTCTTCCTGACTGACTGACTGACAGCAGCAGCTGCAGCGTCACATATATCACTGACTGTAGCAATCTAACGTTCCCGCATTTTTGTAGCAAGGGCTAAAATTCCGGCGCCCCAAAGCCATTAATTTTGGCAATGCTGATTTGCCAAATATTTATTAATTTTCCCTAGCAACTACATACAATTGGTTATTTCGCTGCACTTCAAGGGCGCTTTGAATGAGCGCCCAAGATGAGGAATGATACGTTCTCTGCTTCTGTCGGTGGAAATGCACTGTTGAATGAGAGTCAGTTGGAGGAAGTGTTGTTTTAATCATTCATATTACATGTAGGCACATACTATTAAGTAAAACTGACATTGATAATACTTTTTATATATATATATATATATATATATATATTATGACTTTTCCCCTCCACATCTAGGAGAGCAGCGCCCGAGCGCCCCCATGGGCCAGCCGCCACTGGTACCACTGGAATGACTTTGTGTCAAATGAGAGGTTACTTGGGGAGAATCAGCTGTATCATTCGCATTGTGAGGGAACGTCAACAACATTTTGGCCATATGGTGCGTTTGGATGCTTGATCCAGCACTTTGGTGCCGCAGTGAGTGGAGAAGGACAAGGACATGCCCAGGTTTCACCTAGCCACAGCAGACAGATGATTACTTTTAAGAGGTGGGGATGGACCAGTTGTCTGCCTGGGTGGTTGCCATGCAGATGAAGCGCATCCTCCCAGACCTGACCTGAAAAACTTTCAGTTTAAAATGGACTCAGTGGCTGCAGGTTTGTGAACAAGATCATCTGAATCAGAAATGCTGTGATATTTTTTTCATTTATTGTGATTTTACTGTACTGTGCAGAAAACCTTTTTTTTTTTTTTTTTTTTTTTTTTTTTGGTAGTTAGCTGTGTTGGTACCTGTTCTATGCTCATAGGGATGGGGTTCTCAAACACGGTCCAAATCACAGACTCTGTGCAGCCCGGCGTTGTCAGAGAACCTTTGTAGCGGTAGTAGCTCGTCAGGTTCTGCTGCAACGGCATCAGCTGCTCCAGTGAGATGGGAAGCAGAGACACATTTCTGTCTGAAGACACATCAACCAGAGAGGAAACAGTCAGGCACAGCTTTGAAGACGTGCTCTTTAGTCCAGAATACTGAACCGTGGCACCTACTTGTTGCTCTGATGTTTTGCAGTGAACTGATGATGGCGTCGTACTTTCGGTTTGCACTTCTGGACCTCTGAAAAGGCAAAGTAACAGTTTGCAGCTTTGTTTCAGTTCGTGCTCACAATAATAGTTTGATTTCAGCATTAAAAATCGTGTGAGGTCACCTCGTAGAAAAATCCAAGAACAGCAACTCCTTCTTTGTCCAACAGAGCTGTTTTCAGATCAGTGTAATGATGCTTCATGTGAACAATGTGCATCTGTTGGAACAAATGTAGCTCATGTTACCCGTTTTATTCTTTCACACGATAATTTAACAAAATGACAAATTGGATTCACCCCCCCAAAAAAAGGTGTATTATGAGGATTTCTACATTTTTAATCATTTTAAAATATAAATGCAGAGTAGCTAGCTGAGTGGATAAGGAGCTGGCCTCCCAATCTGCAGACCTGGGATCGAACCCTGCTCATGCTCCCTGTCTATGTCCTTGGACAAGCCACATCATCTACATGGTCTGAGTCCACCCAGCTGTAAATGGGTCCTGATCTGGACTGGGGAAGTCACTGGCCCCCTGTGCAGGTGGAGTTATAGACTCTAATCTGTGTGACGCTTCAGAATCTGGAGAGAATCAGCTGCACCATCAGGCCTCAGGGCCGATATAGGACCTACGTATTTTAGCCCCTTTTCCATTACACAGATCGGGCACCACTCGGCTCGGCTCGACTCAGTTTGGTTCTAGGTGCGTCATTTTCCATTACAAATACAACCTCCTCAAAGTGGGCGGAGTCGTCAGAGGTCGTCAGTTGTCGGTCTCAGTCACGGCTGCGCGAAACTGCCATAACATCAATTTACACGTGACACAAACACAAACTCTGAGGTGATGCTGTGCTGCCTGCTCTGTGGGTTTTAAGAGAAAATACAGGAGACTTTGGGAAGTCACACCAGAATATGAAGCTGAAGACGAGAGGCTACAAGCTGCTAAGAGACGACGCATGACGGTAAGCTAATTGTAGTTTTCACTAGCGTCCTAAGTAGCTGATAAATAGTAAGTCCAGCATACAATGTTGTAATGACTGCAGGCTTGGGGTCCTTGAAAGGTTACTATAAATCTAAGTTGTCATAACTATTGAATGTATATATGCGAGCAGGTTGTAACCTCACCCAAAAAATTTAACAAGCCATTTGCTGACTTTCTCGGTTGCCTATAATAGTGTGTTTACTGTTCTCAGGTCAGATTTCACAACAAAGTCGATTTCCTCACATAATTTATGACATTTAAGCACTCTGGACTATCTTGCTCTGTACAGTAGAGCCGGAGAGGATTCCAGTTCATATTCCGGAATAGATTCTGCAGCTAATAACATGGCGTTAGCTAACACCAAAAAATGACCAGATTCCAGCATGACACACTCAGAGACATCAAGAATAACTTTTACCTGCTACAGGCCATCAGACCAAACAGGAATTACATAGACGTTGAGCGAAAACATGAGCAAACATTGATGCTAGTTCTGAAAAACTGAAGGGAACACTTAATCATTAGTGATCGATCTCTGCTCCCCTCCACAGCATGTCTTTTTCCTGGTTCTCTCCCTCAGCCCCAACCAGTCCCAGCAGAAGACTGCCCCTCCCTGAGCCTGGTTCTGCTGGAGGTTTCTTCCTGTTAAAAGGGAGTTTTTCCTTCCCACTGTAGCCAAGTGCTTGCTCACAGGGGGTCGTTTTGACCGTTGGGGTTTTACATCATTATTGTATGGCCTTGCCTTACAATATAAAGCGCCTTGGGGCAACTGTTTGTTGTGATTTGGCGCTATATAAAAAAAAAAATTGATTGATTGATTGATTGTTTGGTTTTGGAGATCAAAACTGACTCTGAGTTGGCTTTATTATTGGATAGGTAAGTTAACATTACTGAAAAACACGTGAATATAGTACAGTTTTGTGTTTTCATCAGCTCAGGTTAGGTAATGTTAATTCACCTACTACTATCAAACATTTGCTAACCAGCTAGCCATCCAGCTAACACCAACATATAGTGGAAAATATTTATAGTCCATGTAAGAGTGAAATGGCTTAGCTGTGTCCTTTTTTTCTGGCACAAAAGAGCTAGTGGGAACAGAAAAAAATTGTAAAAATTGTGTCACTGTGCAACTTCTTGTGGGGGTTGCAACACCACCCACTAGGAAGAAGCTATAGCTGAAAAAACGTGACTGAAAAAGCATTTATTTCCTGTGATTTTGACAGTTACTTAAGGTTTATGTGCATAAACCATAAACCATAATAGACATTATGTGCAAACTGTACGAACAATGAACATTAATGGTGGTACTAGCGGGCTAGCTCCACCCATCCATATTCTATACCTGCTTACTCCAAATAAGGGTTGCGGGGGGCTGGATCCTATCCCAGCAGTTATAGGGTGTGTTACGTGGTACACACTGGACAGGATGCCGGTCTGTCGCAGGGCCATATATAGATAAACAAACACATTCACACCCGCACACACACCTAGTTCAAAGTTTCCAGTCCACAGTTCAAAGTTTCCAGTCCACCTAACCTGCGTGTCTTTGGATGTGGGAGGAAACCGGAGCACCCGGAGGGAACTCACACAAACACGGGGAGAACATGCAAACTCCACACAGAAAGGCCACAGGAGAGAATCGATCCCATGACCTTCTTGCTGTGAGGCAACAGTGCTAACCACTAAGCCACTGTGCTGCACAGCGGGCTGGATATATCACAGAAAAGAATTCGAAATGTGTTTTATTTATATTTCCCATCTGTATGCTGGCTTGGATATATTTATATTCTGCACGGGTGTGTTGTTGTAGTTTAAATACACGGTTTATTTATTTAAAACTGGTCTAAAACTCTTGTTGATGGTTACCAACCAAATGAACACAAACATCATGAATGTTGGGGCGCTATTCATTATTTAAGACGGTATGTAGACCGAGTGTCCTGACTGTGGATCACGTGATGGAGATCAGTGATGTAGTCTAACCAGCTACATCATGCACTGTCATTCTGTGTACGTGTGCACGTTGAGGCACCTCCATTGGATACTGGTCTCCATCAATGGTGTGTTCAGAGCCCGGGCCTCCATTCTTGCCCCAGTGCAGGTGGAACTGCACCGCCTTATATTCAGTCGACAGACCTCCGCCTGAGATGGTGGCGTGGTGAGGAACTGCAACCTGAACTGTGGTGGACACATGCAGAGCATGAAGAGGTTCCAAACATCTTCAGAGCCTCAATGACTATTTGATGTTTACTGAAACACACCTGAGTGCCCGTTATTCTTAATGACTCCTCTGAATGTCTCCTGGTAGTTCCTGAACTTCAGCGGGGTCAGCCGTTCATCTGGCACCGTCCTTCTGGTCACAATGTTGATGGGTGACTGAGCGAGTCCCATGCAGTCGCTGGAAGCGTGATCCCACTTCTCTGGTGCTAAAATGAGAAATCCAACATCATTATCATGCTGCACGTCAGGTTTCAGGTAACCTCGATGAAATACTTCTGTTTAATCAGCTCACCGTTACATTGTTGCTCACAGGTGAACTGAGACTGGTAGCACCAATCTGAAACACAGAGAACCATCAGCCTGCAGTGTGACTTACACTGCACATCAACAAGGTTTGCACGACTTTCAGCTATTTATTTATTTGACACTTTGGAATCTGGAGATAAACACCAGCACCATCAGGCCTCAGGGCCGATTTAGGATCTGCTTAAACTGAAGGAACCCACCTTGGGTTCCTTGAAATTCAGTGTTACAAGCTTTTCAAATAAGAGGATTCCCTTCTTTTCACCAGTGTTGTATTAAGGGGTTGAATTGTGCAAAATACATTTTTTAACTACACCTTTGAACTACACAGTGTTGTATAGTAACAAAGTAAAAATACTTCACTACTGTACTTAAGTACGTTTTGGGAGACTTTGTACTTTACTTGAGTTTTTTAATTCTGCTTACTTTCACTTTTACTTCACTACATTTCCGACCTTAATTGCATACTTCTACTCCAATACATTTTCTATGTGCCATGCCGTTACTCGTTACAAAAAAAAGAAAGAACACACGAAAAAAGTGGTGTTTTCACCCAGAGACACCACTGATTACTAGTGACTGCAATGAAGTCAGGCCGATTTGTCATGAGTCATGTCCAGTAGGCTTTTTTGCACTTGTGCACTTGTGGGGTGTTTGTCAGGAAAATGATCATTTCTCTACATTGATTACAGACCTGCAGCGGGTCTGTAATCAACTTTTCTGCAGCGTGGCTTTGCTTTGAACCTTGGACCAATTGAAGCAGTGATTCACAGGTCGAAGCAGTGCTTCGATCTATGATTCGTGGATTGATTGCTTTATTTCGCTTGATCCTAATTTTTCCCCGCTAAAACCCTGAAGAGCATATGTCTGTGAGTAATATTTAATATTTTTATGTTAAACCGACCTGTTATGGTCTTCTGAAACAGTTGATAGATGTATTTTATAACTTAAAAACTGGACCGATGCTAACGCGTTAGCATGTCTACGGCGTTTTCAATGTTAAAGTTAGCATTAAGCTGTTCGCCTCAGCATGTTTGTGTTGATTTATTTTCTGTATAATTAATGGCTCAGCGTTCGTTGTCGTAAAAGAGTCAAATTGTAATTTTTTAAATTTATTTTTATTCATATATTATAGCAACAACAATAATAGTCTACATAATAGACAATAATAGTCAATAATAATAGACTAATAATGTTACAATACAATTTTAGAGAAAGAGACAAAAAGAACCTAATGATACAAAACACAACAGAAAAGATAAAACCATGTAACAATGAAAATAAATAAATACATATAGAAATAAATAACTGTTTCCTGTGAACACCTAGTGAGTAATCTACTCTCGTTTAGGTTTTGAAACCTTGTTTCTGAAGTGTTTTTGTGTGATGTGCACAATTTTCAGTACTTTGACTAATACTACCAGTCATTTACAAGCCTAGATAAACTTTGTAATATAAAAAAAAACAATCAGTCCGTTTTGATTATTAACATTTACTTATACTTTTACTTTCAATACTTGAGTACATTTAGTTGTACATTACATGTCATACTTAAGTACAATAAATACTAGATACTTTAAGACTTTTACTTGAGTACCATTTCAATCAGTGACTTGAACTTCTACTAAAGTCTTTTTGTTTAGTGGGTATCTGTACTTTTACTTAAGTGTGATTTTCCGGTACTTTATACAACACGGAACTACATGGTTGGAATTTCATGTTAAACACTCTCAAAGTCCCACAAATCTTTGACTGTGCCCAAGCTATGAGCAAAATTTAACCCTGACTTATTGGCTTACTGACACACTCACGGCATATTAATTATTATTATCCCTGAGCCTGGTTCTGCTGGAGGTTTCTTCCTGTTAAAAGGGAGTTTTTCCTTCCCACTGTAGCCAAGTGCTTGCTCACAGGGGGTCGTTTTGACCGTTGGGGTTTTACATAATTATTGTATGGCCTTGCCTTACAATATAAAGCGCCTTGGGGCAACTGTTTGTTGTGATTTGGCGCTATATAAAAAAAATTGATTGATTGATTGATTGATTAATATGTATATGCCACGGACATGAACAAGCGAAGCTCTTCAGCATCTCACCATGTCATTTAGGTCCTTAAATGCTTCTGGGGAGTATTAGCATGGCTAAAAACCTTCAGCTTCTCGGGGGCTACCCCCCTGACTACAGCCCTCTTAACCCCCCGCCTTTTAAAGATTTTTTTTATTTGCCTCTCATATGTCTGGAAAGCCCTCTCCATCTCATTTAGGTCCTTCACACTTTATTTTCAGTAAATCATCTGGGGAGCATTGACATGGCTAAAAGAGGAGGTTAGGCCCCCCCCAGAACCCCCTAACTACACTGTGGACTCAAAATTGGGCACTTACTGTTTCAGTCTCAACTTGCCACTGAATTCCCTCAATATTCTACAAGAGCTTGTCTGTTGTCAATCCAGGAAGTGTTCAACATTTGACATTTCCTGTTTTACTGTGAACTCAAAATTTGGCACTTCCTATTTGGGACACAGTGTACCATGAGCGAGCATGGTGCCACTGTGTGATGCTTTGCTTGTATTATTGTTATTATGTGATGCTTTGGACCTGTGTGACACACCCACGTGATCTGTTGGAGAGAGATTCCTCTGTAACGTCAGAGGCAGAGCACCTTTCCATTTAAAGCAACAGGCTAACAGGCTGTCCTACAGACCCCACCAAGACATAAGGTCGTAAAGAGGATTAAAGTGTCTGTCTTTGGTGACGTGAATATCGAAGGCAATTTCCTAATGTTGTGAATTTGTTCACTCATATGGCAATAAAACTTTTCTGATTTCTGAAAGGATAGTTTGCTTTTTTAAAGCTTTCTTGAAGAAACCTGTATGATGTCATAAAGGTGAATAATGTCTTCATACTTCTTGGTGTAATTTGCAGTAAATCTACATTAAAGAATATGTAAAATTTCTAACAACTCTGTCATATTAAAACTGTTTAAACTTGATTGCCAAGAAATCGAGTACTCTGGCTGAACCAACCAACATACAGCTCTTCCCAAATAAAATTTTTGAACAATGAACAACAAAAGCAGAACTTATTGAATTTTCTGCAGATGTTTATGATACAAATACTACCAGTGGGTAAATAATACCTCTAGATATATTATTAACATAAATACTGACTGTATGTTATGATAAAAAGCAAGAACATGTTAATACCTTATGCTCTGCAGTTTTAAGTTTCGGCAAAACATAGATTTGGGGTTTGATTGCTAATGTTTTAATTATTTTAAAAACTAAATTTGTCCATAGGTGGTGGGAAAACATTTGCATGATTACATCCTCTGGCACAGTTATGTGCTATTTGATCTGAAATAATACCAACCCGAGTAACCGTATAAACAAACAGACTAATTTGATGCATCAGTCACTTCCCACTATTGTTCTCTTTGGGTGACATCAATAAGTCTGGAACCACTGTCAGCGCCGGTGGACATTTCTTATTAAACATACTTGCTGGCAACCATCCACTTACATTTAATGTATTTTTTACAAATGTGCCATTTTATTAATAGTTTATTTTTTCTCTCGCTCTCTCTCTTCTTGCAAACAGTGAATTGTTCTCATTTGGGACCGAGTCGGCTGTTTTCCTGGCCATAGAAAATGTCCTAATACACAGGAATTGCTTTGCTGTTCACATAAACGTTAGTGGTTGGGTTTTATCTTTCCTTGCTTGCAGAAAAAAACACTGGCTCACATTCTTGCACGCTGGTTTGAGGGTTTATTAATATTTCACAATCGGTTTGCATGTTATCACACCACACTGTGAGACAAATATCTGCAGCAATCTCCCAGATCAAATATTTCTGAAAAACCACTGAAAAGACAAAGGAAGGGTCTCTCACGCTTTCATTAGGACTGTATGAGCACCGGTGGCCTTCTTTGTGATGTTACGGAGACTTTTCCTCCTGCCGTGCTGCGATAAAGGCTAAAAATAAAACATGCACATGTGGAATTGCCTCTCGATGCAGGAAAATGATCAGTTCATTATTCAATGATTGCTGTAGAACAAGAAATCTTACAACACAAAACTCTGACTGGATACTGCTGAAGGCAACAAAATGGTTTATTGCACCTGTTTTTTTCTGAACAACAATAATAATAATCACCATACCAGAAAAAACAGCACTTCCAAGATAATAATAAGAACAATAACTACTGCTTCTTCTTTCAGCTGCTCCCATTAGGGGTCAGCAAGGCAGATCAATCCTTTCCATCCTCACCCTGAACTCTGTAGCCTCCTCTGTCTCCAACCCGGCCTCACGGCATGTCCCGATTCAGCAGCATGAAATACACATTCATCTACTGGTTCGTCATATTGTCAGGAAAAGTGCAAAATTCTCGTCATGGGAGCACAAATGTATTCTAATTCATTCTGTGACGGGTGCACGGAATTGGGGGGTTATGTTTAGGGTTGGGGGTCGGAGTAGTGTTAGTAATAGTGAGTTTAAAAAAAAAAGTCACAAAAATTTGAATCTTTTCGTGACAGATGTACGAAAAAAAAAATGTGAGACTGGGCTGCTGTCTCACCAACCGCCTGCTTGTCCTCCCTCAGCACGTCCATAAACCTCCTCTTTGGCCTCTCTCTTCTACTCCTGCCTGGTCAGCACCAAGGTCTCACTAAACAACTTTCCCCTTCACTCTTGCAAAATCAAATCAAATCAAATCAAAATCAAATCAAATCAATTTTTTTATATAGCGCCAAATCACAACAAACAGTTGCCACAAGGTGCTTTATATTGTAATGCAAAAGCCATACAATAATTACAGAAAAACCCCAACGGTCAAAACGACCCCCTGTGAGCAAGCACTTGGTGACAGTGGGAAGGAAAACTGCCTTTGAACAGGAAGAAACCTCCAGCAGAACCAGGCTCAGGGAGGGGCAGTCTTCTGCTGCGACTGGTTGGGGCTGAGGGAGAGAACCAGGAAAAAGACATGCTGTGGAGGGGAGCAGAGATCAATCACTAATGATTAAATGCAGAGTGGTGCATACAGAGCAAAAAGAGGTGAATAAAAAGAAATACTGGGTGCATCATGGGAACCCCCCAGCAGTCTAAGTCTATAGCAACATAACTAAGGGATGGTTCAGGGTCACCTGATCCAGCACTAACTATAAGCTTTTTCAAAAAGGAAAGTTTTAAGCTTCATCTTAAAAGTAGAGAGGGTGTCTGTCTCCCTGATCCGAATTGGGAGCTGGTTCCACAGGAGAGGAGCCTGAAAGCTGAAGGCTCTGCCTCCCATTGTACTCTTACAAACCCTAGGAACTACAAGTAAGCCTGCAGTCTGAGAGTGAAGCGTTCTATTGGGGTGATATGGTACTATGAGGTCCCTAAGATAAGATGGGACCTGATTATTCAAAACCTTATAAGTAAGAAGAAGAATTTTAAATTCTATTCTGGAATTAACAGGGAGCCAATGAAGAGAGGCCAATATGGGTGAGATATGCTCTCCTTCTAGTCCCCGTCAGCACTCTAGCTGCAGCATTTTGAATTAGCTGAAGGCTTTTCAGGGAACTTTTAGGACAACCTGATAATAATGAATTACAGTAGTCCAGCCTAGAGGAAATAAATGCATGAATTAGCTATTCAGCATCACTCTGAAACAAGACCTTTCTAATTTTAGAGATATTGCGCAAATACAAAAAAGCAGTCCTACATATTTGCTTAATATGCACATTGAAGGACATATCCTGATCAAAAATGACTCCAAGATTTCTCACAGTATTACTAGAGGTCAGGGTAATGCCATCCAGAGTAAGGATCTGGTTAGACACCATGTTTCTAAGATTTGTGGGGCCAAGTACAATAACTTCAGTTTTATCTGAATTTAAAAGCAAGAAATTAGAGGTCATCCATGTCTTTATGTCTGAAAGACATTCCTGCAGTTTAACTAATTGGTGTGTGTCCTCTGGCTTCATGGATAGATAAAGCTGGGTATCATCTGCGTAACAATGAAAATTTAAGCAATACCGTCTAATAATACTGCCTAAGGGAAGCATGTATAAAGTGAATAAAATTGGTCCTAGCACAGAACCTTGTGGAACTCCATAATTAACTTTAGTCTGTGAAGAAGATTCCCCATTTACATGAACAAATTGTAATCTATTAGACAAATATGATTCAAACCACTGCAGCGCAGTGCCTTTAATACCTATGGCATGCTCTAATCTCTGTAATAAAATTTTATGGTCAACAGTATCAAAAGCAGCACTGAGGTCTAACAGAACAAGCACAGAGATGAGTCCACTGTCCGAGGCCATAAGAAGATCATTTGTAACCTTCACTAATGCTGTTTCTGTACTATGATGAATTCTAAAACCTGACTGAAACTCTTCAAATAGACCATTCCTCTGCAGATGATCAGTTAGCTGTTTTACAACTACCCTTTCAAGAATTTTTGAGAGAAAAGGAAGGTTGGAGATTGGCCTATAATTAGCTAAGATAGCTGGGTCAAGTGATGGCTTTTTAAGTAATGGTTTAATTACTGCCACCTTAAAAGCCTGTGGAAATTTCCTTCAATGTCGCCTGCTCTGGCCCTCGGAAGACAATTGACTATGGTTGCTGGTGTCGCTAACTTCACATTTCTCAAAACAGAGTCGCCAATAACCAGCATTTGATCCTCAGCGGGTGTGTCGCCGAGTGGGGAAAAACGGTTAGAGATGTGAACGGGTTGGTGGTGTACAGGGGGCTTCTGTTTAGGACTACACTTCCTCCTCACAGTCACAGGAGAAGCTGCCATGCTAAACCGGCTAAGAGCTAGTAGCTGTGCTAAGCTAGCGGATTCCTAAAAACACACAAAGTGAATAATGTGTAAATAATTTAGAGGTGATTCAGCAGAGGGAGTGCTTTAGTTAAGGCACGCAAAGATTACACTGTGAAACAAATTGTTATCTAGTTATCTAGATCAATCTAACTACGCAGATTAAACAGCTAACAGATATAGCAAAGCACCGCTGTGCTCCGGAACAGGAAGTGATACAATACCGCAGTGAGACCCAACCACCAGTAGAGTGGTTGGCTTAGGGTCATTGTCAGGGTTCTAGCTAGAACCATTTTAGTGTCAGGTAAATTATGTGATCACAATACACTGCTGGGGGTCTAGGGGCACCTGGTGGGGGTCAAGAGGGCAGAGCCCCTGAGCTATAGGGTTTTATACCTCTAAAACGTTATTGGCAAGCCCCATTTTAACTAATTTTGAGTGGTTTTAGATGCATTGAAAGAAAGAATAATAGACAAAAATTACATTTATGTTGTAATATTTGTAATACCAAAGTTCTTTTTTAAATGTTTCTCTCAAAGTCAGGCAGTCAGGTTAATTAATATTTGATGGGCAGATAGCATTTGCTCTCTTCTTCAAAAATGACACACTGCACCTTTTACTCCTGTGAAGTAGGCAGGGTTTTTCTGACATGACAGTTTTCTTTCCAACATGTTTGAGTGGGATAGCTTTATTTTTTTAAACAATATAACCTCTAATTGTCTTGTTTGAACAAGAGCTGAACCTGGACTGATTTGATTTCGCTGAGGCTCCTCCCCTGCTCCTCGTCTCCTTTGCTCCCCTCACGCTCTCACCATCTCCAAGCTTTTTGGTTTAACAGAGCGCTGAAAGCAGCTGACTGCTGATCTCTCTGCTGTTTGCAGCTTAGATACTAAGAAAATGAGAAACATATTTCTTATTTCTTTAATTATTTGGTTGAAATTGCAAAATAAAACAAAAGTACGACTCTATAAGCTTGAAATACGATCGAGTTGGGCGGGACAGCCCATTTGAACCCGAGAGCCGGGCAGAAATTTGCAGTACTGGGTGATACCACCCGGTGCCACCCACCGTAGCTAGAACCCTGGTCATTGTCCTGCTGAAAGATGAACCGTCGTTCCACTCCGAGGTGAAGAGCGCTCTGGAGCAGATTTTCATCCAGGATGTCTCTGTACATTGCTGCATGTACCCTAACCCTGCTGAATGCTGGAGCTCTAACAGAGTGACCATCAGATTCTTGGTCACCTCCCTGACTAAGGTCCTTCTCCCCTGATCACTCCATTTAGAGGGGTGGCCAGCTCTAGGAAGAGTCCTGGTGAATCTGAACTTCTTCTATTTACAGATGACAGAGGCCACTGTGCTCATTGCGAGCTTGAAAGCAGCAGAAATGTTTCTGTTGCTTTCTTGCACAGATTTGTGCCTTGAGACAATCCTGTCTCAGAGGTCTACAGACAATTTCATTTGCCTTCATGCTTGGTTTGTGCTCCGGCATGCATTGTCAACTGTGGGACATAATATGTATACAGGTGTGTGTCTTTCCAAATCATGTACAATCAACTGAATTTACCCCACGTGGACTCCAATTAAGCTGTAGAAACATCTCAAGAATGATCAGTGGAAACAGGATGCACCTGAGCTCAATTTTAAGCATCATGGAAAAAGCTGTGAATACTTATGTACATGGGATTTCTTTATATATATATATTTGCATACATCTAAAATAATAAACTTTTTTCACATTGTCATTATGGGGTATTGTGTGTATCTGTTAGCTGTTTAATCTGCGCAGTTAGATTGATCTAGTTATCTAGATTACGATTTGTTTCCCAGTGTAATCTTTACGTGCCTTAACTAAAGCACTCCTTCTGCTGAATCACCTCTAAATTATTTACACATTATTCACTTTGCGTGTTTTTAGGAATCCGCTAGGTTAGCGTAGCTACTAGCTCTTAGCCGATTTAGCATGGCGGCTTCTCCTGTCTCTCCTGCACTTTTCTGCTCTGGGTGTGAAATGTTTAGTTATTCCTCGGCCTCCTTTACTAGTAATGGTACTTGTAATAAGTGTAGCTTATTCGTAGCTTTGGAGGCCAGGCTGGGCGAATTGGAGACTCGGCTCCGCACCGTGGAAAATTCTACAGCTAGCCAGGCCCCTGTAGTCGGTGCGGACCAAGGTAGCTTAGCCGCCGTTAGTTCCCCCCTGGCAGATCCCGAGCAGGAAAAGCAGGCCGACTGGGTGACTGTGAGGAGGAAGCGTAGCCCTAAACAGAAGCCCCGTGTACACCGCCAACCCGTTCACATCTCTAACCGTTTTTCCCCACTCGACGACACACTCGAGGATCAAACTCTGGTTATTGGCGACTCTGTTTTGAGAAATGTGAAGTTAGCGACACCAGCAACCATAGTCAATTGTCTTCCGGGGGCCAGAGCAGGCGACATTGAAGGAAATTTGAAACTGCTGGCTAAGGCTAAGCGTAAATTTGGTAAGATTGTAATTCACGTCGGCAGTAATGACACTCGGTTACGCCAATCGGAGGTCACTAAAATTAACATTAAATCGGTGTGTAACTTTGCAAAAACAATGTCGGACTCTGTAGTTTTCTCTGGGCCCCTCCCCAATCGGACCGGGAGTGACATGTTTAGCCGCATGTTCTCCTTGAATTGCTGGCTGTCTGAGTGGTGTCCAAAAAATGAGGTGGGCTTCATAGATAATTGGCAAAGCTTCTGGGGAAAACCTGGTCTTGTTAGGAGAGACGGCATCCATCCCACTTTGGATGGAGCAGCTCTCATTTCCAGAAATCTGGCCAATTTTCTTAAATCCTCCAAACTGTGACTATCCAGGGTTGGGACCAGGAAGCAGAGTTGTAGTCTTACACACCTCTCTGCAGCTTCTCTCCCCCTGCCATCCCCTCATTACCCCATCCCTGTAGAGACGGTGCCTGCTCCCAGACCACCAATAACCAGCAAAAATCTATTTAAGCATAAAAATTCAAAAAGAAAAAATAATATAGCACCTTCAACTGCACCACAGACTAAAACAGTTAAATGTGGTCTATTAAACATTAGGTCTCTCTCTTCTAAGTCCCTGTTGGTAAATGATATAATAATTGATCAACATATTGATTTATTCTGCCTAACAGAAACCTGGTTACAGCAGGATGAATATGTTAGTTTAAATGAGTCAACACCCCCGAGTCACACTAACTGTCAGAACGCTCGTAGCACGGGCCGGGGCGGAGGATTAGCAGCAATCTTCCATTCCAGCTTATTAATTAATCAAAAACCCAGACAGAGCTTTAATTCATTTGAAAGCTTGTCTCTTAGTCTTGTCCATCCAAATTGGAAGTCCCAAAAACCAGTTTTATTTGTTATTATCTATCGTCCACCTGGTCGTTACTGTGAGTTTCTCTGTGAATTTTCAGACCTTTTGTCTGACTTAGTGCTTAGCTCAGATAAGATAATTATAGTGGGCGATTTTAACATCCACACAGATGCTGAGAATGACAGCCTCAACACTGCATTTAATCTATTATTAGACTCTATTGGCTTTGCTCAAAAAGTAAATGAGTCCACCCACCACTTTAATCATATCTTAGATCTTGTTCTGACTTATGGTATGGAAATAGAAGACTTAACAGTATTCCCTGAAAACTCCCTTCTGTCTGATCATTTCTTAATAACATTTACATTTACTCTGATGGACTACCCAGCAGTGGGGAATAAGTTTCATTACACTAGAAGTCTTTCAGAAAGCGCTGTAACTAGGTTTAAGGATATGATTCCTTCTTTATGTTCTCTAATGCCATATACCAACACAGTGCAGAGTAGCTACCTAAACTCTGTAAGGGAGATAGAGTATCTCGTCAATAGTTTTACATCCTCATTGAAGACAACTTTGGATGCTGTAGCTCCTCTGAAAAAGAGAGCTTTAAATCAGAAGTGTCTGACTCCGTGGTATAACTCACAAACTCGTAGCTTAAAGCAGATAACCCGTAAGTTGGAGAGGAAATGGCGTCTCACTAATTTAGAAGATCTTCACTTAGCCTGGAAAAAGAGTCTGCTGCTCTATAAAAAAGCCCTCCGTAAAGCTAGGACATCTTTCTACTCATCACTAATTGAAGAAAATAAGAACAACCCCAGGTTTCTTTTCAGCACTGTAGCCAGGCTGACAAAGAGTCAGAGCTCTATTGAGCTGAATATTCCATTAACTTTAACTAGTAATGACTTCATGACTTTCTTTGCTAACAAAATTTTAACTATTAGTGAAAAAATTACTCATAACCATCCCAAAGACGTATCGTTATCTTTGGCTGCTTTCAGTGATGCCGGTATTTGGTTAGACTCTTTCTCTCCGATTGTTCTGTCTGAGTTATTTTCATTAGTTACTTCATCCAAACCATCAACATGTTTATTAGACCCCATTCCTACCAGGCTGCTCAAGGAAGCCCTACCATTATTTAATGCTTCGATCTTAAATATGATCAATCTATCTTTGTTAGTTGGCTATGTACCACAGGCTTTTAAGGTGGCAGTAATTAAACCATTACTTAAAAAGCCATCACTTGACCCAGCTATCTTAGCTAATTATAGGCCAATCTCCAACCTTCCTTTTCTCTCAAAAATTCTTGAAAGGGTAGTTGTAAAACAGCTAACTGATCATCTGCAGAGGAATGGTCTATTTGAAGAGTTTCAGTCAGGTTTTAGAATTCATCATAGTACAGAAACAGCATTAGTGAAGGTTACAAATGATCTTCTTATGGCCTCGGACAGTGGACTCATCTCTGTGCTTGTTCTGTTAGACCTCAGTGCTGCTTTTGATACTGCACTTGATACTGAATCATATTTGTCTAATAGATTACAATTTGTTCATGTAAATGGGGAATTTTCTTCACAGACTAAAGTTAATTATGGAGTTCCACAAGGTTCTGTGCTAGGACCAATTTTATTCACTTTATACATGCTTCCCTTAGGCAGTATTATTAGACGGTATTGCTTAAATTTTCATTGTTACGCAGATGATACCCAGCTTTATCTATCCATGAAGCCAGAGGACACACACCAATTAGCTAAACTGCAGGATTGTCTTACAGACATAAAGACATGGATGACCTCTAATTTCCTGCTTTTAAACTCAGATAAATCTGAAGTTATTGTACTTGGCCCCACAAATCTTAGAAACATGGTGTCTAACCAGATCCTTACTCTGGATGGCATTACCCTGACCTCTAGTAATACTGTGAGAAATCTTGGAGTCATTTTTGATCAGGATATGTCATTCAAAGCGCATATTAAACAAATATGTAGGACTGCTTTTTTGCATTTACGCAGTATCTCTAAAATCAGAAAGGTCTTGTCTCAGAGTGATGCTGAAAAACTAATTCATGCACTTATTTCCTCTAGGCTGGACTATTGTAATTCATTATTATCAGGTTGTCCTAAAAGTTCCCTAAAAAGCCTTCAGTTAATTCAAAATGCTGCAGCTAGAGTACTGACGGGGACTAGAAGGAGAGAGCATATCTCACCCATATTGGCCTCTCTTCATTGGCTTCCTGTTAATTCTAGAATAGAATTTAAAATTCTTCTTCTTACTTATAAGGTTTTGAATAATCAGATCCCATCTTATCTTAGGGACCTCGTAGTACCATATCACCCCAATAGAGCGCTTCGCTCTCAGACTGCAGGCTTACTTGTAGTTCCTAGGGTTTGTAAGAGTAGAATGGGAGGCAGAGCCTTCAGCTTTCAGGCTCCTCTCCTGTGGAACCAACTCCCAATTGAGATCAGGGAGACAGACACCCTCTCTACTTTTAAGATTAGGCTTAAAACTTTCCTTTTTGCTAAAGCTTATAGTTAGGGCTGGATCAGGTGACCCTAAACCATCCCTTAGTTATGCTGCTATAGACGTAGACTGCTGGGGGGTTCCCATGATGCACTGTTTCTTTCTCTTTTTGCTCTGTATGCACCACTCTGCATTTAATCATTAGTGATCGATCTCTGCTCCCCTCCACAGCATGTCTTTTTCCTGGTTCTCTCCCTCAGCCCCAACCAGTCCCAGCAGAAGACTGCCCCTCCCTGAGCCTGGTTCTGCTGGAGGTTTCTTCCTGTTAAAAGGGAGTTTTTCCTTCCCACTGTAGCCAAGTGCTTGCTCACAGGGGGTCGTTTTGACCGTTGGGGTTTTACATAATTATTGTATGGCCTTGCCTTACAATATAAAGCGCCTTGGGGCAACTGTTTGTTGTGGTTTGGCGCTATATAAAAAAATTGATTGATTGAGAATTTGGAAGAAAAAAAAATGAATTTCATGCATTTTGGAATAAGGCTGTAACATAAACTGTGGAAAAATTGAAGTGCTGCAATTAAGATCCGGATGCACTGTAGTTGACACCAAATATTTAGACCACCTCTACTTCTTGTAACCACACCATTCCACCAGTCTCACTCTCATTCACACAGATGTACTCAGTCTTGCGCCAACTGACTTTCATTCTCCTTCTCTCCTGAGCATATCTCCACCTCTCCAGGTTTGTTGCAATCTACTCTCTCCTCTCACTACAGATCATAATGTCATCCACAAACATCATAGTCTACAGGAGAAAATATGAGAAAATATAAGAAAATTTTCACCTGTTTTCTAAACTGAGCTTCGACTACTCTTTCCCATAACTTCATGCTGTGGCTGATCAACTTAATGCTTCTGTAGTTCTGTAGTTACTGCAGCTCTGCACATCACCCTTATTCTTAAAAATCTGAAGCAGCACAGTTTTTTCTACTTGTCAGGCATCCAAGGTCTGTAACCCCCTAGTTGCTCCTGGTGGTGTGTAAAGTGCTTTGAGTATCTGATGCAGATGGAAAAGTGCTATATAAAGATTTATGAAATAACTTAGAAATGCCACCGCCTTGTAAACATTTCCAAGCCTCTCTGGAACAACTGCCTTTCCACTCTTCATCCTCACTGTCCTCACTAATCCTCAGCACCTCCTGATTTACCCTCTCCACATCATTCATCCATCTCTCTCTCTCTCTCTCTCTCTCTCTCTCTCTCTCTCTCTCTCTCTCTCTCTCTCTCTCTCTCTCTCTCACTCTGTCTCTCTCTCTCTCTCTCTCTCTCTCTCTCACTCTCTCTCACACACACACACACACACACACACACACACACACACACACACACACACACACACACACACACACACACACACACACACACACACACACTTTTCTTCATATAATAATAATAATAATAATAATAAATAATTATAATAAACAAAAAGTCAAATTTGAGTGAACTCAGGTTGATTACTGATATTTATTTGGCCAAAAATTATACAAAAAAAAAACTTCAAATAAATCAAATTAATTTGTTTTATTTTGTAATAGAAACCTTATAACTTTAATAAAAACGCCATTCACATTTTTTAAAAACTGAGCTTTAACAGAAAATGCCCATTTAAATGTCCAAATTCTTATTCTGTTGCAAAGGTTTTTTTTCTATTTAAAAAATTAAGAAATTAATTAATTATGAAGTTACCCCTTTTCCTCAAATAAACAAATAAATACATTTTGTAAGCATAATGCCAAGTATGTGGCAACACAAACAGTTGATGAAGATTACTTACCAAAAAAAAGTTTGAAAAGTGAATAATAATCTTCTGTACGTTAAAAAGTTTTGTTTTTTGGTTTTTGCTGTTGTTTTAAAGCCCTGTAATTATTTTCACTCATAAAGTTAAGTGGTTGTATTTTCTTGCTTTACTCAATTGTCTTTTAAATTCTATACTTCAGAAATGACCCAAATGTAGAAGTGATTGTGATGCGTTCGCGGGCACTTTGTTATTGTTTAAGCACATTTGAGCACAAACAGGAATTGAACCTTCGTGCCGCAGCTGTGTTTTGTTTTTCCATCTGTGCTGCAGTCCTGTTTGTGGGGTTTATCCAAGAACTTTGAGTTTGTTAGTGACATGAAAGTTCCACCAGGTTTCTCTCTCGTGGCCTTTACAGACTCAGCTCTCAATAAGTCAAGGGTTGTTGGTTCAGTTCTCACTGATGTTGTTATTTTGATCTTGATACATTTTGATGTATTTCTTGTCTCAGTCACGTCTTGTGTGTGTTTGCGCACGCGCTCTCAGATAGAATTTGGCTCCTTTTATGTGAACCAATCAGATTTCTGTCCGTTTCTCGAGCGGCGCGAAGTCACAGTGGACACAGAGTGCGGAAAAATAAATGACAGCACAAAACGGAGAGAAAGAAGTCTATTCTTCTGCGCGTCACCGGCCGAGCACGGACACGGATTTTTTCCTCCTCTGCAGAAAACCAAACGCGCGCTGCAGAAACTAAAGTCTGGATCAGGATCACATGCACAAGCGTTTCGACTGAACATCAGAATGAACCTGCAGCACGGCGCGATGCGCGTGCGGTGCGGGTGCGTGGCTTTTTGCAAAAGGCAAACAAAATGCTTTACGCACGGACTGTGCACGAAGCTCCTCTGAATCCCAAAGTGTGCCGAGTGCGCGCGCGCACACACTGCGCACTGTGGCGTCACCAGATAATCTTAATAATAATAATAATAATAATAATAATAACAGCAAAAGCAATAATTTATCGAACAGCAAAAGAAACGAGTGGCACCCTCAAACCCGCAGACACGTGACGTCATCGTGGAATTCATGCGTGAGATTCATTTTTAGGGGTGGTGGCCAAATGGTTAGTGCACTTGGCTTCGGAGGTTCCGGGTTCAAATCCCACCACTGTCACTTTTCTCCCTGCAATGTGGAGCTGCGTCAGGAAGGGCATCCGGCGTAAAACATATGCCAATTCAACATGCAGATCCATCTGTGGTGACCCCGAGTGAAAACAAGGGAACAGCCGAAGGGTCTCTCTCTCTCTCATTTTTGCGATTAATTTTTATCTGAATTAAAAGGCCTATTTGCATTTTTCTAAATATCTTTTTTTTTTAATATTAGCCTATTATTGGTTATATAATTAACTGTTAAGCGACTAAATGTTTCGGCGACCAATATGGAAATATTTTAAAGGATTTTTTTCCTTCCACCTGACTGAGAGATTTATTTATTTGTTTGTTTGTTTATTGAAGTAATGAATGCACGTGTGAGGAAACGCGTCAGATGTTCTTTTCTTTCCTGATGTGCGAGTGTGCACGTCGGCAGCACGTGCGCATCCGCGGGACGCCGCGAGAGGCTTCGTGCGTGATTTTGCCGCCAAAACTTGCGCATGGAGTTCTCTGCGGCAACGAGGACGCGACGAGCGTGTGCGAGCAGGTGCACGAGAGAGAGAGAGAGAGAGAGAGAGAGAGAGAGAGAGAGAGAGAGAGAGAGAGAGAGAGAGAGAGAGAGAGAGAGAGAGAGAGAGAGAGACTTGGCGCGTCGTTTTTTCTTCAGGGTGTCTGTTTTTTTTTTTTTTAATCAATCGTCGCGTAGAGTTTTTCACGCGCGGAGGCTCATCAGCACGACGGATGAACAGCTTCTGCGGATATTTAGCGCCTGTTTTTCTGCGCATTTGTGCTAAAATGGATTTACTTTTTGAGTGGATAGAAAAAAAAGACTGACTCAGTTGGAATAATAATAATAATAATAATACATGTATTATTATTATTATTATTAAATACAGCTGTGGACTGAAATGTTTTTTAAATGATTAATTTCAGAGAAATAGATAAATCAAGATGTTAATAAACCTTCGGTGCTGTTAGTCTCACTGCACCTCCTCAGACAAAAAAAACCCAAAACATTTCTACATCCAGCCGTTGACTGTAATCCTCGTTTTGACGCATGCTTTTGTTTTGCATTGATCGATTGATTGATGCCACTTACCTCCTGCTCCGGTGCAAAGTGTCCACAGTGACGTCAGCAGAATGAAGAACATTTTTCAGCCTCGGACTCGCGCCTCAGAAGCAGCTCCTCCGTGTGATCACATTCTTCCAGGGGTCTAGTTATCCATCAGCATGGCCCAGAGGAACGACAGCGCGGCCCCTCCCCTCCAAGAGTCCAATCAGGGCCCTGCGCACTCATTATTAGGAAGGTGCTGATTGGAAAATATGTCCTAACTACGTTACAGGAGGCGGAGTCAGTGATCAAAGAGCCGACTGCTATACAGGTACCAAACTCTGGAAGGCCCTCGTGGATAAGGACAGTCATCTGGATCCAAACTGCACTTTTCCTCCTTTGTCATTCCTTTAAACCACCGTTGCTGCTGTTCTCACTTCCACACACACTCATCCTTGAAGGTAAAGTGAGTCCCTTCAGCTGCTCCCTTGTTTTCCAATTCTGAGATGGATCAGCATGTTGATCTGGCACAACTTTTACACCGGATGCCCTTCCTGACGTAACTTCGTATTACAAGGAGAATGGGGCAGGGATGGAGCTGAAACCTCGTCCATGTCTTAGAAAAGCTTCAAAATGTCCTGGAGGATGTCTGATGATCTGGGATATTTCGATACAGTGGATGTTCGAAAATAATTTTTTCCTTCCCCATCACAAACACAAACGTGGCTACTTTGGTTAAAAAATTCTTTTCCTTTTTTTGCTCAGGATCTCTGCATGTGATCCAGTATGGACCAGCATAAGTTTTAGGACAGATGCCATTTCTGACATTATGAGATGGGCATCGATTATGGGCACAGATGCTTTTCAGCTGGGAACTTTTGAACTTTGGCACAAGCGAACTAACTACATGCACCATTTCCTTACTTTTTCCATGGAACTTGCAACATTGTTCCACACATCATGACATCACATCCCATGATGTCTGTCAGAGTTGTAATCTGTAAAAAAGCAACTCAGTTAACTAAACACAAAGAATGATCACGCTAGACACTGAATTTCATTTCCTGATCAGGGAGATCCAGCATGACCCCTCGTCACTGTCCGTCAGTCAGCTCTGAAGGGCCCACCCACTCTGCTCCTGAATTTATTTACACACAGACATATTACAAAACAATATACAGTAGTGTTCAGAATAATAGTAGTGCTATGTGACTAAAAAGATTAATCCAGGTTTTGAGTATATTTCTTATTGTTACATGGGAAACAAGGTACCAGTAGATTCAGTAGATTCTCACAAATCCAACAAGACCAAGCATTGATGATATGCACACTCTTAAGGCTATGAAATTGGGCTATTAGTAAAAAAAAAAGTAGAAAAGGGGGTGTTCACAATAATAGTAGCATCTGCTGTTGATGCTACAAACTCAAAACTATTATGTTCAAACTGCTTTTTTAGCAATCCTGTGAATCACTAAACTAGTATTTAGTTGTATAACCACAGTTTTTCATGATTTCTTCACATCTGCGAGGCATTAATTTTGTTGGTTTGGAACCAAGATTTTGCTCGTTTACTAGTGTGCTTGGGGTCATTGTCTTGTTGAAACACCCATTTCAAGGGCATGTCCTCTTCAGCATAAGGCAACATGACCTCTTCAAGTATTCTGACATATCCAAACTGATTCATGATACCTGGTATGTGATATATAGGCCCAACACCATAGTAGGAGAAACATGCCCATATCATGATGCTTGCACCACCATGCTTCACTGTCTTCACTCTGAACTGTGGCTTGAATTCAGAGTTTGGGGGTCGTCTCACAAACTGTCTGTGGCCCTTGGACCCAAAAAGAACAATTTTACTCTCATCAGTCCACAAAATATTCCTCCATTTCTCTTGAGGCCAGTTGATGTGTTCTTTGCAAATTGTAACCTTTTCTGCATGTCTTTAATTTAACAGAGGTTCGTTGCGGGGGCTCTTGCAAATAAATTAGCTTCATACAGGCGTCTTCTAACTGTCACAGCACTTACAGGTAACTCCAGACTGTCTTTGATCATCCTGCAGCTGATCAATGGGTGAGCCTTTGCCATTCTGGTTATTCTTCTATCCATTTTGATGGTTGTTTTCCATTTTCTTCCACTCGTCTCTGTTTTTTTTGTCCATTTTAAAGCATTGGAGATCATTGTAGATGAACAGCCTATAATTTTTTGCACCTGCGTATAAGTTTTCCCCTCTCCAATCAACTTTTTAATCAAACTACGCTGTTCTTCTGAACAATGTCTTGAACGTCCCATTTTCCTCAGGGTTTCAAAGAGAAAAGCATGTTCAACAGGTGCTGGCTTCATCCTTAAATAGGGGACACCTGATTCACACCTGTTTGTTCCACAAAATTGATGAACTCACTGACTGAATGCCACACTACTATTATTGTGAACACCCCCTTTTCTACTTTTTTTTTACTAATTGTTGTGAAGGTGTAGTAACACAGACCCACAACAGGGGGCGTAAATGAATGGACGATAGATGAGCCAAAAGACAACAATTTAATGTTGTGAATGTGCACAACGGAATACAGACAATAGCAGATTTAGAATCAAGTCAAATATACAAAGGTGACGTGTGGGCAGGCTCGAGGATAGAAGACATCTGTCCAGAGAAGAGCCGGGTCCCACACGATTTCCACTGCCCACGGATCTGGAGCACACCGGAGCCGCCAAGTCCTGAGTTCCCAGGTGGCCACCGTCTCCAGCTGTCAGATCTGGTACTGCTGGCAGGAAGCAGAAACAGTTTAATGGTGGGTGTGTGCATACCCAGCAAACAGTCTTTAGTTTCACACGGAGGGAAAACCTCCACCTCCAATCCAGAAACCCGGCACGTGCAGTATTAGTGAGTTTACTTAGCGAAGTTTGGCGTGGGGAGCGAAGACGTCAGCCCTCCACGAACCACAAACCCAGCCTCCAGCTGCAAGCACTCACAGAAACGACTGCAAACAATACAGAAGCAAAAACTGTATGAGAAAAGACTCAAAAAAACAGCTGAGCAGTTTACCTGAGAGGTAGAACGATATCTCGGCAGGGAGGTGGAGTTGCTGCCCGGCTTTTATGGAGATGGTGATGAGGTGGTGATGAGTGACAGCTGTCAGGTGGTGATGAGGGACAGCTGTCATTCCCGGCTGCTCCCGTGAGGTGGCTGCGCCCTCTCATGCCTGAAGCCCGCACTTCAGGCAGGGCGCCCTCTGATGGAGGGCCAGCAGTACCTCCTCTTCAGCAGACCACACAACACTAATAGCCCAATTTCATAGCCTTAAGAGTGTGCATATCATGAATGCTTGGTCTTGTTGGATTTGTGAGAATCCACTGAATCTACTGGTACCTTGTTTCCCATCTAACAATAAGAAATATACTCAAAACCTGGATTAATCTTTTTAGTCACATAGCACTACTATTATTCTGAACACTACTGTACAAGGCACAGCTGCATTTCTTCAGTCATTTCTTCAGTCATATTTGTATCACTTTGCACCTGGAAGACGCCTTGTGGTCTTGCTCAGACAGATAGTAATTGTTCTTCAAATTGAAACATTACAGCTCCAGCCTCGAACTAGTGTACAGGCTGTGTTATTCTTTGCTCAAGGCCAAAATATTAATCTGTGCTCGACAAAAACATAGCTCTAGCAAAACAGTCTGCCCATTCATTAAGCAAAAGGACAAATGTTACTTTTCTCATGGGAGCAGTTGTAATGATTACTTCAACAGTTCAGTGTATATTTCTGCTCTGACAATGAGTGACTATTTAGAAGAATAATGGTGCATGAACTTTTACACATGCATATATGTATATATGGAAAATAGAGAACAGAATCAAAAACAAGATCAAAGGCAGTACATCAAAGTAAAGACATTAATATTTGATAATAATATTGCTAATATATAGAAAACCCTATCATTATTCCCCCCTGTTTATCGAATTTAATGTCTACATTCTCAACATCATCACTATAGAAACATCAATAAACTTACAAACAGTGTACCTAACCATCATTTTGCCCCGTTTGGATGGGGTGACATGATTCAGCATCCAATAGCAATAATGCAATATAGTAACGGGCCAGTAATAAACCATTAACTGTGGTGGAAATCATCCGTTGAGCCACTGATCAAGCAAGAGGACAAATCACAATACTTAGTAAGCTAGTTACCCCAGAACATTCAATAGTAAGAATTTAAAGGAAGCATATTCATCATACAACACAATTCAACGTTTTCCATCAGATACACATCCGTCGAACACCATTTATTTGTATAAATATTTAAACTGATTGATATTTGGACATTGTTGGAGTTTCTCAGGTAGCTTATTTCAATTTTTTGGCCACAAATAGAGACACAGAAGCATTTCCTGGTCATCCTTGCGCCCTCAATTTTTAAAACGATACAAACCCCTTAAATTATATATTCCTTCTTGTTGCATAAAATATCCTTGAATTCTGAGAGGTACTTGCTTAATTAATTTTTATTTCATTGTTATTATTTTTTTTTACATCAATCAAACAGTCTTAAATGAAATCATGTCACGGAGTTTGAAAATCTGTGATGTAATAAACAGTGGATTGGTATGATCCCGATAACCTGCATTATAAATTATTCTTAATGCTCTTTTTTGAAGGTTGAATAATGGTTGTACTGTAGTTTTGTAGGTATTGCCTAATTTTCCTCGTATTAGCCTCTCATTCCCCTGCAGGTTGTGCTTTGCATAAATTAAACATGCTCTGCAGTAATGTTTTGCATATGCCTGAAATCCAAATGTCACAAAATGATTATTAACCAGTCCAACCATTCCAGCCGTAGAAACGGGACATGGTCCATGACTTATGACAGCTGCCCACTTGAAAAGGCGGGCAGGGCTGGTTTGTTTGAGGATCGGGCATACACACCATCAGCGGTTTGGTGAACATTGTGACGCATTAATTTGCCAAAATTAATTGATTGGATGAATGATAAGCATTGATTAATATTGATTATTACGTGCAGGCCAATCTTAATATGACAATTCAATTCCCGACAATGATCCAATACTCCAGTTAGATCAATACACTGTCTACCATGTAGGCATACGGGCAAATTTGACCCCACCACAGTACCCCAGTGCCATCTCCTCATGTCCTAGTGAGTCAGAGCGTCACAGAGACAAGGTGGAGTAATCGTGACTGGGCCTGCCTTAGGTTGTCCCAGGGTTTAAGAAGGGATCTTACCCGTCATGAGCTCGCAGCCTTCCATACTGGGCAGGGGTTCCAAGGGGTGGGGGAACACCCATTAAGAGGTGTCATGTCAAAACAGCTTTATTTGCACAGAACATCAAACATGTAGGATCACTGAAAGTGAATTGAAGTATCTTTTTAGCAATTTATCCCTGAATAGAACTGTTGGATTAATCAATGCTTAAACACCAATAATAAATTGAAATAATGACAGAATCTGATACATAAACAATGTTTGGTTTGCAGGAAAAACTATGGGTCAGGATGGACAATAATCATGTGAAAAGTTGTCCAACAATCTCTATCCTTTAAGGCCTAACTTAATCTGCATACATCAAATAATAATTAAGAAGCACTTCATCATTGGTCATCAATGCTTTATGAAAGCCTGCAGCTTCTTGTTTGATTTACAGCAGGGGTTAATTACATCTCATGAGAGTTCACATTATTTCAATCAGAACACAGGATGATCAAAATATTGAGTTATTATTTGTTGTTGCTTCTACATTGCTGTCAGTTCATCCTCACCAACATTAATGTGTCTAACAGGAGCTCAATAAACATGTTACAATAATCAACATAGTCTTACTGTTCACACACTGTACAACCTTCTGCTCTGCTCTCCGGCTGGAGTGATAAATTACACTTTGTTTCCAAAACAAACCACGCTTCAAAAAATAGAACACTGAATGTATTTGGTAAAGTCAATGCAACGTAATACAAAACAACATTAAAACTGGAATTGATTACATCAAATAAACAATATCTCTCTAAATTTAACAGTAACAAACACTTTTAAAACACTAGTATCAATTACATGTAAGCAATTACATGTAAAACCTCTGTATTTCATGTTAAAGCACAACAAAACATCGCTGCAGTGTTTCTCAATTTCTCAAGTTGTGTGTGTGTGGAGCGGCAGGGAGAGGAGCAGGAGGGAAGTGATCATTTAGAGCTTCCCTCAGCAGCTATGTGTATACACGCTCCTCCTCCAACACCCCAGGCCAGGAACAGAATCCCACAACTGCTACAACTAACAAGCAAAATAACCCAACTCTTCTCAAATAAAAACCCAAAAAACGTCCACAGGTCCAAAGAAGACCTTTGTTACATTACACACAACATATTATACACACATGTAGACATGTAGAACTCAACGGAACTGTTAATTACAGTGGACTGATAGGAGACTTTTGTTTCTCTTTCGCCAACCTTCTGTCAGGCTGTTTGGGGCCCAGAGGTCAAGAACCGGGTATGCAATCACAGTCTCACAATCATTTTTTTTTGTTTTTTTTTTAGTCCTCAGAGAATCTACCACAACCACTGCTCCCTTCTGTCTGTTATGTCATCAGAAACAATTAGTGGATCAGTCAATCGACAATTTTTCAATCTTTTAGCAGTATTTAAATATGTATACTGAGGACCTGATTCATAGAAATGTTTTAGAACCCAAAGTCTTCATTGCCTAGATGAGCCTGTTTCCAGACAAGTTCATGGATACCCGCTGGAACTCATTGATCTAAGTGGTCAGTTCCACAGTAGCTCATTCATGATTACTGAGGCAAGATTGGCCAAATACTGCAATGTTCAATTGAAGCAGTCAATCTGAATTTTCTTCTTTTCCCCCAGACAGAAAAGAATCAACCCACACAAATTTCAAACCAACACCACACAAAAATATATCACACAACAATAAGTCCAATCATTAATCACTCTACCGAAATATAATCTTGATCAGCTTTACTTAAAATCTGTTAAGTAGGCAAAACTAACCAAATTTTACATCTTATCCAGTGTACAAAAATCAACCATATTTTAACCACTTCGTCCCATTTACATGATCATTAAATATGGAAAGTAGGAAGACGATAGTATTTATTGTCTTTGAGTTATCATCTTAACAAGCTGAAAAGTTTTATTTCATCAACAGATCTATTTCAGAATTCTCCCTCAGAATACTCTATCTTTTACCCTGGACACCAACTTACACTCATATACATGTACAAAATTGATTAATGTGCACTTATTTCTCAGTATCTTAACTCCACACTTTAAAATGTTTGAGGAGCCAGTGACTGTGACCTTGACAGTTTTATCTAAAACAATTCACAATAATTACACACAATCTGTCTATATAACAACAACAGAATAAAAGTAAGGAAAAATTGACAACAAGTATAATCTTCTAGAAAAGAAAGAACTGCAACCTTATATGTACATAAACATAATTCATGTTGAAAATGGAGAACTCCTTATCTTTGCGATTGTGTACATTCACGTGCAAAGTGTCTTCCCACACTTCCAACATGTCAGTTTCCTCTTTATCTCACGCTCACGGGCTTTGCCTCTGGCCGCTCTGCGGCGCTGACCTTTGCTTTTCCTACAAAATACACTTCTTCCTCACACATCATTATGACTGCTCCGGCAGCTTTAAAACCTGCTGTGTTTGGTGCAAAAGCATGGTCTGGTGTATTTTTCACTCCACATCTCTCTTGCCTTGTTCTCTTTTATAGTATCAAATACTTTGTTGTGGAGTTTAACTGTAATTTTTGTTATGTGTCGGACGTAGGACGGAGAACCGACCAGCGTTTGAAGGACCCAGTATGAAATAAGCAGAGCACGGTACAAAGGATAACTGAATTTAATTACATAACAGTGATGTGATAAAAGACAACAAATGAGTGCGCGGTCTGGCGTGGTGGATTTGCGGTGCGCTCCTAGCAGCACAAACGGTCCGGAGCCAGAAACTGTTCGGACCCAAGGACCCCGCCGACACCCCCCAGGTGGCCGCGACAAACTGAGTCTGTGAAAGAAGAAATCATCATGTGAGTCCACACTCCACACACAGAGAGACCACTCAAAGGTGTACATAAACAGCAAACACTTCCTGGCTTAATCACTAATCAGCTTCCCTCCCTGCAGGCATGGAACAGTCAGTTCACATAACTCAACTGCAGTGGAAGCTGATTAAACGACTAACATAACAGCTCAATATAATAAGGTGTGAGGGACACCACATTTACTGACTGTAATAATGTTAGTCACAAAACCTAACGTACCTCAGGAAGTGTGCTGACGAGCGTGAGACCTCACCCCCTCCTCTTTCACAGACCATGCATCAAACCTGGACGTTCTCTGCATCCACTGATGATGAGATGGCTCTTGAGATGACGATCTCACCCGTCTGGTCACAAGGTCGAGTCTCTGGCAAATACACACTGTGTACTCCAGACTTAAATGCCACCATGTTCCAATCCGTGTAGATGCACCACAGCTGTGAGTCCTGACGAGCCGCACCTGATCAGCCTCAGGTGATCAGGGTGAGGTCCTGGTAACTCAGCCACACAGCCACTCAGTCCCAAATGCGCACCACCTGGAAGGAAAACCAAAAGACAGAAACAGAAGACAAACAAAAGCCAGCCAGGCACGCCAGCCACAACAATTTTCCCAAGAAGTTAACTGTCTCTCGCCACATTTTTAAGTGTTCAGGTGATGCTGGATCTTTGGTCATCGTCTGTGGTCTGGTGAGTGTAGGGAGGTGGAGGAGGCCCACTTGCTGTAGCTTCAGTATTATCTGCGGCTGGGTAAAGGGCTGCGCCTGCATTCTGCAGAGGGGGCCTCTGGCTCCCTCCCGGTGTCTCGTTATCAGTTTCTTTTTTATTATAAAAGACGCTCTTAAGATCGTCTTGTTCCTGCTTCAGTTTCTTTTTGACTTTATTCTCAGCCTCACGCCACCTGTAGGCTTCACTTTTCCACTTTAGTGCATTCTCTAATCCACACTTCTTTTGCTTTTTTGCAGAGTCCTTAACTTTCCTCTTTATATTATCCACTAATTCTGTTGTTGCTTCTGGCTGTAATTTCTCTGAGAAATTGAACTGATGACCCGGGATATTTAACCTCCATATACCTGAAATCATTAGACTGTGGTTGTGTGTCATGTTTACTGTGAGAACAACAGCAGTTACCCATTTTAGCTGTTCGTGGGGTTATCTCATAGGGAGATCTAAACAAACAGGCTGCTGTTTTTTTTTTCACTGTTTGGTCGCCGGTCAGTCTGAAAAGTGTCACCACTTCGACCTCTGAGAGGTGTGTGACCTTGCTTAGGGCTTCTTTCCAGACTTGTAGGTTGTGATGCGTATAGAACGCTTACAACCTACTTCACAGACAGGGCTTTGTTTCTGCCAGTGGGTTAAATCTGGTGACAGGCTCCCGCGTTTCAGTTGTGTATGTCCTCAGTCATAAAAACACACACACTCACCACACAAACACATTCACACTGCTGCGCTTCAGCTGTTATCATGCTTCTGCTCCAACCAGTTTTTATATCAGAATTTTACGGTTCGCCCATCGAAGGTTTCACCGACCTAAACACTGTAGAGTTTTTTACGCACTGTTCCGGACCTGAAAGTGGCCTTTCAGTTGTCTCTTGGTTTTTTAATTGCCAATTGTAACCGCTGCCGGCTCAATCTGGAGCCAACAGCCACATCAGGTGTCTGACACAGTGGGAAATGCAGCGCGAGCACGCGGCTCCATAACAGATGGCCTTTAACCACTGTTCCACCTGACTTTTCTCTTTCTCTCCCAGAGAGTAAAATTTAACGCTTTACAGCCAGGCCTTAGCCTCACACCTTACAGTGTTTAAGCCAAGAGACAAACCAAAAAAGACATTACGGGGTTTTATCTTGCGGTGGTACACGCACACACATGCACATAAAGAAAAGCAGTCTCACCCGCAATCACACTCTGTCACCACGTATGCCTTCCCCCCTTTAGGCGCCACCCGTTAGGGAGGAGACCTGTCTCCCCCAGAAAAGGGACTGCGGGAACAACTCCTGGCCGTGGCCACATCTTCCAACGGGGTCCTCCATCACGGGCCGACCACCGTTCTGGTCTATTGGCATCCGGCTCAAGATGACCAAGGACCAAGAGGACCAAGATGTCAGAGTTGAAATCTGTAAAAAAGCAACTCAATTAACTAAACACAAAGAATGATCACGCTAGAGACTGAATTTCATTTCCTGATCAGGGAGATCCAGCATGACCCCTCGTCACTGTCCGTCAGTCAGCTCTGAAGGGCCCGCCCACTCTGCTCCTGAATTTGTTTACACAGAGACATATTACAAAACAATATACAAGGCACAGCTGCATTTCTTCAGTCAATTCATATTTGTATCACTTTGCACCTGGAGGCGCCTTGTGGTCTTGCTCAGACAGATAGTAATTGTTCTTCGAATTGAAACATTACAGCGCCAGCGTCGAACTAGCGTACAGGCTGTGTTATTCTCTGCTCAATGCCGAAATATTAATCTGTGCTCAACAAAAACATAGCTCTAGCAAAACAGTCTGCACATTCATTAAGCAAAAGAACAAATGTTACTTTTCTCATGGGAGCAGTTGTAATGATTACTTCAACAGTTCAGTGTATATTTCTGCTTTGACAATGAGTGATTATTTAGAAGAATAATGGTGCATGAACTCTTACTCATGCAAATATGTATATATGGAAAATAGAGAACAGAATCAAAAACAAGACCAAAGGCTTTAACAATCAAAGTAAAGACAAAGACATTAATATTTGATAATAATCTTGATAATATGTAGAAAATTCTATCACCTAGCCAGTCTGCAGACCTGAACACAATTGAAAATCTTTGGAGGGAACTGAAACTCAAAACCTGAAAGATCTGGAGAAGATCTGTATGGAGGAGTGGAGCAAAATCCCTGCTGCAGTGTACAAACTTGGTCAAGAACTACAGGAAACATCTGAGCTCTGTAACTGCAAACAAAGGTTCCTGTACCAAATATTAAGTTTTTTCCTATTGTATCAAATACTTATTTCATGCAATAAAATGTAATTTACTTATTTAAAAATCATATAATGCTATTTTCTGGATTTTTTTTTTTTTAAGAATTGGTGCAGCAGAGGTGGTATTGCATTCATTCTACTGTACTGTTGTGACAAAAAGTGAGCTGAGCCAAAAGGCAAAGCTCTTGATTTACTGGTCAGTCTTCATTCCTACACTCACCTATGGTCATGAGGGTTAGGTCATGACCGAAAGAACTAGATTGCGGGTACAAGTGGCTGAAATGGGCTTCCTCAGGAGGGTGGCTGGTGTCTCCCTTAGAGATGTGGTGAGAAGCTCGGTCATCCATGAGGAGCTTGGAGTAGAGCCACTGCTCCATCCCGTTGTAAGGAACCAGCTGAGGTGGTTTGGGCATCTGGTAAGGATTCCTTCTGGGCACCTCTCTAGGGAGGTGGCATGGATCCCCCAGTTGGAGGTGGTCAATGTGGCCTGGGAAACAGACGTTTGGGGTCTCTTGCTAGAGCTGTTTCCCCCGCGAACCGACCCCCTGATAAGTGGTTGAAGATGAGTGAGTGATTCTGTCTCACAGTTGAAGTGTACCGACACTAAAACTTACAGACCTCTCTATTCTTTGTAGGTGGGAAAACTTCTAAAATCGACAATGGATCAAATACTTATTTCCCTCACTGTAATATCTTGAAATACTATCTATGTCAGGGTTTGAGTTTTGCTAGGTGTTCTGTTTTATTTTGTTCTTTTGTTCTGTTATTTATTTTTGCATTTCATTGGGTTTGGCTGGTTTCTTCTCTTGTTGGGTTTTTTTCTGCTTCGGTCTGCCTATCTTTGTTTCTCTTGTCTCTCTCTCTCTTGGTTCTTGGTGATGGGTGTTTCTCTCTCTCTGGCCACACCCTAGGTCTGGTAGTTTCCATGCACACCTGTTCCTGAATTGCTGATTACCACCTGTGGTTATTTAAGCTCACTGGGTGTGTTTGTTCCTCGCCAGTTTGTCGTCCCTTGTGCCCTCATTCCAGCTCTGTTCCTGCCTCATTCCTCCCTTGTTCCTCATTGTCCTGCCTGCTTCTTTGTGTGTACCTGACCTCCAGCCTGTTGCTTCGACCACACCTGTTTGCCTGATAATTTTTGTACTGCTGCTTTTCCTGGACTGCTTACTCGTGTACCGACCTCTGCTATCCTCAACAGTAAAACCTTCTAAAAACCAGAGCTGTTTGTCTGAGCCATGCATTTGTGTCCTGCCATTCCTGACCATCCAGCCTGATAATCTGCAATGAAAGACAAATCAAAGTAAATTTAAGAATCACTGCTTCTCGTTTTTAAATTTGGATTTTCCAACTTTATCTGATTTGGTATTTTAATAATAATAATAATAATAATAATAATAATAATAATAATAATAATAATAATAATAATAATAATAATAATAATTCATGTACTGTGCATCCGGAAAGTATTCACAGCGCTCCAATTTTCACACTTTGTTATGTTATACCCTTATTCCAAAATGGATTACATTTTTTTCTCATAATTCTACACACAATACCCCATAATGACAATGTGATTATTATTTTTTTTTAGATTTTTACAAATTTATTTAACAGAAATAACTAAGAACTCACATGTACAGTTGTATGTAAAGGTTTGGGCACCACTGATAATTTTCATGATTTTCATTTAGAAATCATTGGTTGTCTGGATCAGAAAGTTCAGTTAAATATATCATACAGCAGACAAACACACTGATATTTGAGAAGTGAAATGAAGTTTGTAGTATTTACAAAAAGTGTGCAATAATTATTTAAACAAAACTGGGCAGGTGCATAAATTTGGGCACCCCTGTCATTTTATTGATTTGAATACATTTATTAGCACTAATTAATGGAACACAAAATTGGTTTGGGAAGCTCATTGGCCCTTGACCTCCTTGCACAGGTGAATCCAATCATAAGAAAGGGTATTTAAGGTGGCAATTTGCAAATGTTTCCCCTCTTTGCATCTATTCTAATGAGTGGCAACATGGGAGCCTCTAAAAAACTCTCAAATGACCTGAAAACAAAGATTGTTCAACATCATGGGGGAAGGATACAAAACGTTATCTCAGAGATTTCAGCTGTCAGTTTCCATTGTGAGGAACATAGTGAGGAAATAGAAGACCACAGGCACAGTACTAGTTAAGGCCTGAAGTGGCAGGCCATGAAAAATCTCAGATAAGATGAAGTGAAGGATGGTGAGAACAGTAATAGTCAACCCACAGACCTACCACAGGCCATAACACTATGTAACACAGTTTTTGTTCCTGTCTTCTAAGTGTTATATTTCAACTGCTTATGTATAAAGTCTATGGAAAAATGACTACATTCAGCACAAACTTTGATTTTTTTAATGTTCTAGAAAGTTCTAAAAGTTTCTTGAAATTTCTAGATAATTCTGGAAACTTCTAGAAAATTCTGGACAGTTCTAGCAGTTAAAGAATATTGTAGAAGACTACTCAGTAGTAGTGAAGTCGAGGATATTCTTGAAAACAGACAAATTTCAAAGCGCCTTGAAACGCGCGGTGGAGCCGCTCCTCTTTCCATGACAAAAACTCCTGTAACAGTGGAATGTGCCGTTCATTTCTAAACTGGACGCTGTCTTGATCCGGTATGTTGTCTGACTAGCACAGGAATTGTGAAAAGACGTGGACATCAGCATTTTTTCGGCACATTGAGACAGACATGCGGAGGAATTCCGCGTGTCGCGGTGGAGCTGCATGGCGCAAAGCAGCACCGTGATGAAGCCTTCCAGGACATGTTGGGGCAGATCCAGCTCATGCACAATCACAATCGGATAATCACACGACTGAAAAGCAACCGGAATCCATCTGAAATCCACCTTAAAGCCGTCCTGTGAGACCAACACCGAGGTGGTTTTGTCCCGCGTAATGAAAGGCTCCATGGCGCGTCCCTCTGCTTTTCTTTCCATGAAAAAAACTCCTGTAACAGTGGAATGTGCTGAAGAAGTGCTGATGTCCACGACTTCTGCCTTTTTATGAAAGTCAGACGAGGTCCCGGATCAACAAAGCCTTCACGTTGGAAATGATCTGGTTGTTTCAGCGGGGTCTCAGCATGTCAATCGGCGCTGGGAGCGGTTGTGGGCCATCCTTAAAGCGGCAGTAACACTCCTTAATCTGTATAATCCCCATAAAATTGTCCCTGAAAGCCATCTGAATTTTCCGAATGGTGTCCACCTGGAGGTCTCAAAGATTCTGGAAAAAAATTGATGCAGCAAAGCTCCAAATCATTCAGACATTTATTCGCAATAAAAAAACGACGAGAGGTGTAGACCACTGCTCACACAAAGCCTGCTCACAGGCGAATGACGCAACCGACAGGCGTGAAAAAACTCACGCATGCACACGAAGGTTCAAGCTTGTCTGATGCAATCACACGTGATTCAAATCCATATGGTTTTTGAAAAAAATAAAAAGGTCCGATACTTTTCTAACAGACCTCGTATAACTTTTCATAATATTTCTGAAAGCACTCATTGATCTTTGTTTGACAGGTTTGATCTTCATCAGGTATTTCTTCACATCTGCGAGACATGGAGTCAACCAACTTGAGGCACCTTTCAGCTGTTATTCCACTCCAAGATTCTTTAACAACATTCCACAATTCATTCACATTTCTTGGTTTTGCTTCAGAAACAGCTTTTTAAATGTCACCCCACAAGTTCTCAATTGGATTTAGGTCTGGGGATTGGGCAGGCCACTCCAAAACATTAATGTTGTTGGTTTGGAACCAAGATTTTGCTCGTTTACTAGTGTGCTTTGGGGTCATTGTCTTGTTGAAACACCCATTTCAAGGGCATGTCCTCTTCAGCATAAGGCAACATGACCTCTTCAAGTATTTTGACATATCCAGACTGATCCATGATACCTCGTATGCGATATATAGGCCCAACACCATAGTAGGAGAAACATGCCCATATCATGATGCTTGCACCACCATGCTTCACTGTCTTCACTCTGAACTGTGGCTTGAATTCTACTGGTGGTTGGCTCTCACTGCGGTATTGTATCACTTCCTGTTCCGGAGCACAGCGGTGTTTTTCTGTATCTGTTAGCTGTTTAATCTGCGCAGTTAGATTGATCTAGTTACCTAGACAACGATTTGCTTCACAGTGTAATCTTCACGTGCCTTAACTAAAGCACTCCCTCTGCTGAATCACCTCTAAATTATTTACACATTATTCACTTTGTGTGTTTTTAGGAATCCGATAGCTTAGCGCAGCTACTAGCTCTTAGCTGGTTTAGCATGGCGGCTTCTCCTGTCTCTCCTGCACTTTTCTGCTCTGGGTGTGAAATGTTTAGTTATTCCTCAGCCTCCTTTAGCAGTAATGGTACTTGTAATAAGTGTAGCTTATTCGTAGCTTTGGAGGCGAGGCTGGGCGAATTGGAGACTCGGCTCCGCACCGTGGAAAATTCTACAGCTAGCCAGGCCCCTGTAGTCGGTGCGGACCAAGGTAGCTTAGCCGCCGTTAGTTTCCCTCTGGCAGATCCCGAGCAGCCGGGAAAGCAGGCCGACTGGGTGACTGTGAGGAGGAAGCGTAGCCCTAAACAGAAGCCCCGTGTACACCGCCAACCCGTTCACATTTCTAACCGTTTTTCCCCACTCGGTGACACACCCGCTGAGGATCAAACTCTGGTTATTGGCGACTCTGTTTTGAGAAATGTGAAGTTAGCGACACCAGCAACCATAGTCAATTGTCTTCCGGGGGCCAGAGCAGGCGACATTGAAGGAAATTTGAAACTGCTGGCTAAGGCTAAGCGTAAATTTGGTAAGATTGTAATTCACGTCGGCAGTAATGACACCCGGTTACGCCAATTGGAGGTCACTAAAATTAACATTGAATCGGTGTGTAACTTTGCAAAAACAATGTCGGACTCTGTAGTTTTCTCTGGGCCCCTCCCTGGCTGTCTGAGTGGTGTCCAAAAAATTAGGTGGGCTTCATAGATAATTGGCAAAGATTCTGGGGAAAAACCTGGTCTTGTTAGGAGAGACGGCATCCATCCCACTTTGGATGGAGCAGCTCTCATTTCTAGAAATCTGGCCAATTTTCTTAAATCCTCCAAACCGTGACTATCCAGGGTTGGGACCAGGAAGCAGAGTTGTAGTCTTACACACCTCTCTGCAGCTTCTCTCTCCCTGCCATCCCCTCATTACCCCATCCCCGTAGAGATGGTGCCTGCTCCCAGACCACCAACAACCAGTAAAAATCTATTTAAGCATAAAAATTCAAAAAGAAAAAAATAATATAGCACCTTCAACTGCACCACAGACTAAAACAGTTAAATATGGTCTATTAAACATTAGGTCTCTCTCTTCTAAGTCCCTGTTAGTAAATGATATAATAATTGATCAACATATTGATTTATTCTGCCTTACAGAAACCTGGTTACAGCAGGATGAATATGTTAGTTTAAATGAGTCAACACCCCCGAGTCACACTAACTGCCAGAACGCTCGTAGCACGGGCCGAGGTGGAGGATTAGCAGCAATCTTCCATTCCAGCTTATTAATTAATCAAAAACCCAGACAGAGCTTTAATTCATTTGAAAGCTTGACTCTTAGTCTTGTCCATCCAATTGGAAGTCCCAAAAACCAGTTTTATTTGTTGTTATCTATCGTCCACCTGGTCATTACTGTGAGTTTCTTTGTGATTTTTCAGACCTTTTGTCTGACTTAGTGCTTAGCTCAGATAAGATAATTATAGTGGGCGATTTTAATGTCCACATAGATGCTGAGAATGACAGCCTCAACACTGCATTAATCTATTATTAGACTCAACTGGCATCACTCAAAATGTTAATGAGTCCACCCACCACTTTAATCACACTTTAGATCTTGTTTTGACTTATGGTATGGAAATTGAAAACTTAACAGTATTCCCTGAAAACCCCCTTCTGTCTGATCATTTCTTAATAACATTTATATTTACTTTAATGGACTACCCAGCAGTGGGGAATAAGTTTCATTACAGTAGAAGTCTTTCGGAAAGCGCTGTAACTAGGTTTAAGGATATGATTCCTTCTTTATGCTCTCTAATGCCATATACCAACACAGTGCAGAGTAGCTACCTAAACTCTGTGAGTGAGATAGATTATTTCATCAATAGATTTACATCCTCATTGAGCACAACTTTGGATGCTGTAGCTCCTCTGAAAAAGAGAGCCTTAAATCAGAAGTGCCTGACTCCGTGGTATAACTCACAAACTCGCAGCTTAAAGCAGATAACCCATAAGTTGGCGAGGAAATGGCGTCTCACTAATTTAGAAGATCTTCACTTAGGCTGGAAAAAGAGTCTGTTGCTCTATAAAAAAATCCCTCCGTAAAGCTAGGACATCTTACTACTCATCACTAATTGAAGAAAATAAGAACAACCCCAGGTTTCTTTTCAGCACTGTAGCCAGGCTGACAAAGAGTCAGAGCTCTATTGAGCCGAGTATTCCTTTAACTTTAACTAGTAATGACTTCATGACTTTCTTTGCTAATAAAATTTTAACTATTACAGAAAAAATTACTCATAACCATCCCAAAGACATATTGTTATCTTTGGCTGCTTTCAGTAATGCTGGTATTTGGTTAGACTCTTGCTCTCCGATTGTTCTGTCTGAGTTATTTTCATTAGTTACTTCCTCCAAACCATCAACATGTCTATTAGACCCCATTCCTACCAGGCTGCTCAAGGAAGCCCTACCATTAATTAATGCTTCGATCTTAAATATGATCAATCTATCTTTATTAGTTGGCTATGTACCACAGGCTTTTAAGGTGGCAGTAATTAAACCATTACTTAAAAAGCCATCACTTGACCCAGCTATCTTAGCTAATTATAGGCCAATCTCCAACCTTCCTTTTCTCTCAAAAATTCTTGAAAGGGTAGTTGTTAAACAGCTAACTGATCATCTGCAGAAGACTGGTCTATTTGAAGAGTTTCAGTCAGGTTTCAGAATTCATCATAGTACAGAAACAGCATTAGTGAAGGTTACAAATGATCTCCTCATGGCCTCAGACAGTGGACTCATCTCTGTGCTTGTCCTGTTAGACCTCAGTGCTGCTTTTGATACTGTTGACCATAAAATTTTATTACAGAGATTAGAGCATGTCATAGGTATTAAAGGCAATGCACTGCGGTGGTTTGAATCATATTTATCTAATAGATTACAATTTGTTCATGTAAATGGGGAGTCTTCTTCACAGACTAAGGTTAATTATGGAGTTCCACAAGGTTCTGTGCTAGGACCAATTTTATTCAGTTTATACATGCTTCCCTTATGCAGTATTATTACACAGCATTGCTTAAATTTTCATTGTTACGCAGATGATACCCAGCTTTATCTATCCATGAAGCCAGAGGACACACACCAATTAGTTAAACTGCAGGAATGTCTTACAGACATAAAGACATGGATGACTTCTAATTTCCTGCTTTTAAATTCAGATAAAACTGAAGTTATTGTACTTGGCCCCACAAATTTTAGACACCTGGTGTCTAACCAGAGCCTTACTCTGGATGGCATTACCCTGACCTCTAGTAATACTGTGAGTCATTTTTGATCAGGATATGTCCTTCAATGTGCACATTAAGCAAATATGTAGGACTGCTTTTTTACATTTACGCAATATCTCTAAAATTAGAAAGGTCTTGTCTCAGAGTGATGCTGAAAAACTAATTCATGCATTTATTTCCTCTAGGTTGGACTATTGTAATTCATTATTATCAGGTTGTCCTAAAAGTTCCCTGAAAAGCCTTCAGTTAATTCAAAATGCTGCAGCTAGAGTACTGACAGGGACTAGAAGGAGAGAGCATATCTCACCCATATTGGCCTCTCTTCATTGGCTTCCTGTTAATTCTAGAATAGAATTTAAAATTCTTCTTCTTACTTATAAGGTTTTGAATAATCAGGTCCCATCTTATCTTAGGGACGTCTTAGTACCATATCACCCCAATAGAGCGCTTCGCTCTCAGACTGCAGGCTTACTTGTAGTTCCTAGGGTTTTTACGAGTAGATTGGGAGGCAGAGCCTTCAGCTTTCAGGCTCCTCTCCTGTGGAACCAGCTCCCAATTCAGATCAGGGAGACAGACACCCTCTCTACTTTTAAGATTAGGCTTAACACTTTCCTTTTTGCTAAAGCTTATAGTTAGGGCTGGATCAGGTGACCCTGAACCATCCCTTAGTTATGCTGCTATAGACTTAGACTACTGGGGGGTTCCCATGATGCACTGAGTGTTTCTTTCTCTTTTTGCTCTGTATGCACCACTCTGCATTTAATCATTAGTGACTGATCTCTGCTCTCTTCCACAGCATGTCTTTTTCCTGATTCTCTCCCCTCAGCCCCAACCAGTCCCAGCAGAAGACTGCCCCTCCCTGAGCCTGGTTCTGCTGGAGGTTTCTTCCTGTTAAGGGGGAGGTTTTTCCTTCCCACTGTCGCCAAGTGCTTGCTCACAGGGGGTCGTTTGACCGTTGGGGTTTTTCTGTAATTATTGTATGGCTTTTGCCTTACAATATAAGGCGCCTTGGGGCAACTGTTGTTGTGATTTGGCGCTATATAAATAAAATTGATTTGATTTGATTTGATTTGAGGAGAGGGAGATCAGCTTGCCGTTTGGAGGGAGAATCTTAATCACAGCTTTTCCTGTATATTCATTTTGTGAATTTTGTAATTTGTGTTTGTATCATGGCCCAAGCAGAGGGTCACCCCTTTGAGCCTGGTCTGCTTGAGTTTTCTTCCTCAGATGGAGTTTTTCCTTACCACTGTTCCTCTGGGGGTTAGTAAGGTTAGACCTTTCTTGTGTGAAGCACCTTGAGGCAACTCCGTTGTGATTTGGAGCTATATAAATGAAATAAATTGAAATTGAAATTGAATTGACAGCTGGGTATGTAAAAGCATATTTGATGCCTGCTTCCCGAAGCCTTCTGCGTGCATCTGCAGATTCTTGCCTTCGTTTCACAACCTCTGCAGAGAAGTCCTGGTAGAAGGACACTACTCAACCATCCATCGTGACTCTGCCCTTGTTTCATGCTGCGTGTAGAATCCTCTGTCTGTCCGTGTAGTCATGCAGCCTCACCAGGACCGCTCAGGGCTCCTGTCTGCCGGTGGGTCCCACTAGGGGTCCCGCACGGTGAGCTCGTTCTATTTTCAGTCGCTCCCCTTGCAAATTCAAGACCTCAGGAATCCACTTCTCAAAAAACACGGAAGGATTCTTGCCTTCTGTGCCTTCTTTCAGTCCAATAATTCTAACGTTTAGCGTCGGCTTGGTTCTCATAGTTCTCGAGTTTTCCCATTGCTTTATTCAGCGCGACTCCATCAAGTCAAGACCGTTGTGCACGAGCTGCCTGCGTTATCGTCCAAATCGGACACTCTTTGTTCCACCGTCGCCACTGTAGAGAATTTTTTAGGTCCTTATTTGAACTATGATGACACTATCAAATGTCCTGATCTGAACTATATGTCCTCTGGCTGAACTAGCAGGTGTTCAACCCAAAAAAGGGCTCTATTAGTCATTTGGTCTGTCAGGTACTTTCCAAGGCCTCTTAGGTACTTTCCAAGTTGGCTGATATCCCAGCAGTGATGAGGCCGCAGGCCAGGTGCAGCTGGCCTGAGGCCCACTGCACCTGTGGCAGAAGGTGTTTTTTTTTTTAAATCAGTTGTAAATCCTTCAAGTTTTAATGGGAGCGTTTGTCACATTGAAATAATGACCTAACACCTGCTTAGGGTTCACTAGAGGACGCTTCCAATAGAAAACCATGTCTTGGGAATAAAATAAATAAAAAGTTGAAGGAGGAGCGATGCCCGCGGGTCTCCAATATATAGATGAGCGCAGTCGTCGCATATTTTGATCAGGATATGTCATTCAAAGCGCATATTAAACAAATATGTAGACTGCTTTTTTGCATTACGCAATATCTCTAAAATCAGAAAGGTCTTGTCTCAGAGTGATGCTGAAAAACTAATTCATGCATTTATTTCCTCTAGGCTGGACTATTGTAATTCATTATTATCAGGTTGTCCTAAAAGTTCCCTAAAAAGCCTTCAGTTAATTCAGAATGCTGCGCTAGAGTACTGACGGGGACTAGCAGGAGGGAGCATATCTCACCCATATTGGCCTCTCTTCATTGGCTTCCTGTTAATTCTAGAATAGAAATTAAAATTCTTCTTCTTACTTATAAGGTTTTGAATAATCAGGTTCCCATCTTATCTTAGGGACCTCGTAGTACCATATCACCCCATTAGAGCGCTTCGCTCTCAGACTGCAGGCTTACTTGTAGTTCCTAGGGTTGTGTAAGAGTAGAATGGGAGGCAGAGCCTTCAGCTTTCAGGCTCCTCTCCTGTGGAACCAGCTCCCAATTCAGATCAGGGAGACAGACACCCTCTCTACTTTTAAGATTAGGCTTAAAACTTTCCTTTTTGCTAAAGCTTATAGTTAGGGCTGGATCAGGTGACCCTGAACCATCCCTTAGTTATGCTGCTATAGACGTAGACTGCTGGGGGGTTCCCATGATGCACTGTTTCTTTCTCTTTTTGCTCTGTATGCACCACTCTGCATTAAATCATTAGTGATCGATCTCTGCTCCCCTCCATAGCATGTCTTTTTCCCGTTTTTTTCCCTCAGCCCCAACCAGTCCCAGCAGAAGACTGCCCCTCCCTGAGCCTGGTTCTGCTGGAGGTTTCTTCCTGTTAAAAGGGAGTTTTCCTTCCCACTGTAGCCAAGTGCTTGCTCATAAGGGGGTCGTTTTGACCGTTGGGGTTTTTACATAATTGTTTGTATGGCCTTGCCTTACAATATAAAGCGCCTTGGGGCAACTGTTGTTGTGATTTGGCGCTATATAAGAAAAAAAATTGAAATTGAAAAATTGAATTGAAATTGAATTGAAAGTACCCTGAGGTCTTGGATCCCTCTAAATTGGATGATGAGGAGTGGACACCTGAAGAGTGCCCAAAGAAGTTCCTGCACCGATTCCAGAAGAGATGGGCGGAGGAACAGGAAATGCATGGAACCATTCTCCAGCAACTGAAATCCTGTTTAAATAACTGTAAAAAAGGCTCTACCAGATGAGGTTCAGAAAGCCCTAGATGAGTCGTGGGACTATCGAAAATGACTTGGGCTTATACTCTGAGCATATTTGTCACCATCTTGAAATCTACAAGAAAGAAAAACAAAAAGAAGAAGATGCAGCCAAATCCCTGACGAAAAAAAATTGGTGCAGATGCAGTTGGGAGAATTAACCAAAGGCAAGAAAGAAAAAACAAAGACCCAGGCACCAATGATGACCCCTGTTCCTTCTGAGCCGGCAAGCACAGGCCCAACGGCAAACACTGCTGCCACCATACAGGCACCTGTGTAACAGCCACACAGAGCCCCCACAGAGCAGCAGGGAGCACTCCTGCAGGAGAAGTCTCAGCACCAGTGGAGCATCACTATCACTACCATAGCACTGGCACACCCGGGAATGGACCCACCTACAGTCATGGGTGGAGAGGAGAGTCATGGAACTTTCAAGGTCAAAGAGGAGGGTGGCGAAGAGGATCTCGCCAACCTCATTTGGAAGCAGATTCCAAAACTCAGCTCCCAGGAACAGTCAAGCGGGACCGCCTATGGGACCAACACCCCCAATAGGGGATCAACCCTCTAATGAGTGTTGGAGCTGTGGGACAACCTGGACATCGAATGAGAAATTGTCCAGCCCGACCTTGGGTTGGACCCTCTGCCTATTGGCAATAGGGAGGCCTAGAGAAGACAGAGGGGGAAACGGTGGCATTGCTATTTCTATGATACCTAAGGAAGAGCCAACCCGTCACCCTTAATATACAAAACAGAGATTTCCCTTTCATGGTGGATACAGGGGCAACATACTCTTGCATAGGGAAAATGGGCGCTCATCTCCCCCTCTCTGGGTCTGTAATTAAGACCATCGGCTTCTCGGGAAAACTCAATAATACCTTTTACACGCCCACTTCCTGTAACGATTGCAGGAAAAACAATTGAAACACCCCTGTTATACTCACAAAATACCACTGTGAATTTGCTGGAAGAGACATTTTATGTAAGCTACAACCCAGATAGTGTGTACCCATCAAGGACTGCAAATACACTTTCCTGACGAAGCACTCACCAACATTATGGTGCTTATGGACATGTGAAAACAAGGTCCGAAACTGTGCAACCCATGGTATACTGGCTGAAGTTACAACCAGAAAATTCAATCTTCAACTAGAATGGGAAAAATGGAAGCCCTGGGCAGAACAACATTATGCAGCAGTATATACACCTAGTTTACCTTTACATGTCACCCTGATGTTCGATACCAAAAAAAGAACAGACTGACTATGCATTGCTGCTGGGATGCATTGATGAATCAACGGCTGTTTCACATAACCACCAAAGAAATTTATTTAGGCCCCCAAGGGGCCGCAGCTTCTGTCAAGCTAACTTCAGCTGAACAACAATGGTATCAAGTGCCGAATGCCACGCCTCATGTGACCGTTTTAGTCTCAGAAAAGTACGAATCCCATGACCTAGGTCCAATGGTAAAGACAGCCTCAGAAGTTGAAGAATGGCAAAACATGGAAAGTCCACAAGTACATCTGTCGAAAGACCAGCAGTTTATACGAATTAACTTAAAAGTAAATGATGAGGCTATAGCTCAAAAAGTGGAGCTCAATCCTAGACCAGAGGGACAGATGGTGTTATTGGCCCAACAAGAGAAATTGTAGAGCAAATACCACCAGTGGTGTGGTCCAAAAGCAAAACAGATGTAGGACTAGTAAAAACAGCCTTACCAGTAAAAATAAAAGTAAAACCGGGAGCAAACTGCCTCACCAAAGGCAGTATCCATTTAAAACCTCAGGCTATTGAAGGCATAAAACCAGTAATAAGGGACTCATGGCAGCTGGAGTTTTAATAAAACTGCAAGCCCATGCAATACTCCTATCTATCCTATCCCTAAAAACAATACAAAGAGTATCGGCTGGTACATGATCTGCGTCCTATCAATGCAATAATAGAAATGGATGCACCTATAGTACCTGATCCGCATACTATACTATCAAGCATCCCTGCTGGAGCAAAATGGTACACAGTAATTGATCTGTGTTCAGCCTATTTCAGTGTGCCTGTGCACCCAGATTCACAACATTTTGTTGCATTCACATTTCTAGGACAACAGCTAACGTATACACGGCTACCTCAGGGACTGAACCTGTCCCCAGCCATCTTTAACAAAGTCCTGGCTGAAGATTTACAACACCTGACATACCCAGTACATTGGTGCAATATATGGATGATCTCCTTATTGCATCAGAGACTCAAGAACAGTGTGAAAAAGATTCATTAATTGTATTGCATGCATTGGCAGATGGAGGTCATAAAGTAAGTAAGGACAAATTGCAGTTCTGCAAACAACAAGTAGAATACTTGGGAAGACAGTTGTGTGGGACCACGCGATGTATAGCCCCAAGCCAAGTGGAGGCTATAATCAAGGCTCCCAAACCCCAAACAGTGGGACAGGATGCTTCATTCCTTGGGATGGCCGGGGACAGTCGGCGTGGATTTGTGATTATGCTATAAAAACTGCACCTTTGCGTGCCATGATTAGAGCAGTGGGCAAACAAGCAATGCAGCTCTCCTCGTCTGGACAGATGAGGCAACGGGAGCTTTTGAGGCCCTAAAACAGACATGCAATCTGCTCCCCGCGTTAGGTAACCCAGATTATGGGAAACCTTTCCATTTGTATGTTACTGAAAAAGCTGGTTATGCTTGTGCTGTATAATGCAGGAAACAAATGAAGGAAAACAACCATTGGCCTATTATAGTACAAAGCTTGACAACATTGAAACAGGATTGCCACCATGCTATCAGGGTCTAGCAGCAGCCTTTGCATTTCAAAAAGCATCATCCATAATCATGGGACATGCAGTAACGTTGTACATGTCGCATCAGTTACATGCCCTGCTAACCAGTCAACGTTTTGTCTTAACACAAGCTAGACGCACTGGATATGAAGTTGTGTTGTCCGCTCCAGAAATAACAATAACGTTGTCACACGGTGAATCCCGCCACCAAATTGACCACACCGTTAGATGGTACTCCACATAACTGTGTGCAGAGAGAGAGAAATTTTTGAGAGCCAGAGAATATTTGTATAATCACGCCATAGAGGCAGATCTAACCCTGTTCGTGGACGGCTCATGCTTTCGGGATGCCGCGGGATTGCATGCGGGTATGGGGATTGTTAAACTAAACACGGATGGCGAGACCTTTGAATTACTGGAGTCCCAAGGAATTGATCAGCCTTGTTCAGCCCAACTGGCAGAAATCAAAGCCTTAACTATGGCTTGCCAGATAGCTAAAGATCAACGTGTTAATATCTACACAGACTCAGCCTACGCTTATGGCGTATGTCATGTACATGCAAACATTTGGAAACAAAGGGGATTCCTGAGATCAGATGGCACCCCTGTCACTCATGGAGAAGCGATTTCCCAACTGTTACAAGCTCTCCAATTACCGTCTGAGGTAGCCATCATTAAATGTGCAGGTCATCAAAAGAATAATAACATCATAGCTCAAGGTAACAACCTAGCAGATGACGCAGCTCGTAAAGGAGCACAAGGGGAAAATATGTTTCCCTGCTAACCATCCAAGATTGTGCCCCACTGGTTTCACTTGACGCACTGATAGTGGCTCAAAGTAGGGCCAACGGAGAAGAAAAACGAATGTGGGTTAAACGAGGCGCTATTGAGACATGTAGTCAGGGGCCAGCGGACAAGCTGTGGCGCAGTAGTCATGGACATTTTGTGTTACCCACCAATTTATTACGACATGCAATCATTTGGGCCCACGCACCGATCATTGTTCGCGAGTCCAAATTATGAACAAACTAAAAGCTGTCTGGTGCTCCCATATATGGCGAGCTTTAATCAGAAGTGTCTGACTCCGTGGTATAACTCACAAACTCGTAGCTTAAAGCAGATAACCCGTAAGTTGGAGAGGAAATGGCGTCTCACTAATTTAGAAGATCTTCACTTAGCCTGGAAAAAGAGTCTGCTGCTCTATAAAAAAGCCCCCGTAAAGCTAGGACATCTTTCTACTCATCACTAATTGAAGAAAAGACAACCCAGTTTCTTTTCAGCACTGTAGCCAGGCTGACAAAGAGTCAGAGCTCTATTGAGCTGAATATTCCATTAACTTTAACTAGTAATGACTTCAATGACTTTCTTTGCTAACAAAATTTTAACTATTAGTGAAAAAATTACTCATAACCATCCCAAAGACGTATCGTTATCTTTGGCTGCTTCAGTGATGCCGGTATTTGGTAGACTCTTTCTCTCCGATTGTTCTGTCTGAGTTATTTTCATTAGTTACTTCATCCAAACCATCAACATGTTATTAGACCATTCCTACCAGGCTGCTCAAGGAAGCCCTACCAGTATTTAATGCTTCGATCTTAAAATGATCAATCTATCTTTGTTAGTTGGCTATGTACCACAGGCTTTTAAGGTGGCAGTAATTAAACCATTACTTAAAAAGCCATCACTTGACCCAGCTATCTTAGCTAATTATAGGCCAATCTCCAACCTTCCTTTTCTCTCAAAATTCTTGAAAGGGTAGTTGTAAACAGCTAACTGATCATCTGCAGAGGGAATGGTCTATTTGAAGAGTTTCAGTCAGGTTTTAGAATTCATCATAGTACAGAAACAGCATTAGTGAAGGTTACAATGATCTCTTATGGCCTCGGACAGTGGACTCATCCTGTGCTTGTTCTGTTAGACCTCAGTGCTGCTTTTGATACTGCACTTGATATGAATCATATTTGTCTAATAGATTACAATTTGTTCATGTAAATGGGGAATTTTCTCACAGACTAAAGTTAATTATGGAGTTCCACAAGGTTCTGTGCTAGGACCAATTTTATTCACTTTATACATGCTTCCCTTAGGCAGTATTATTAGACGGTATTACTTAAATTTTCATTGTTACGCAGATGATACCCAGCTTTAAACTCAGATAAATCTGAAGTTATTGTACTTGGCCCCACAAATCTTAGAAACATGGTGTCTAACCAGATCCTTACTCTGGATGGCATTACCCTGACCTCTAGTAATACTGTGAGAAATATTGGAGTCATTTTTGATCAGGATATGTCATTCAAAGCGCATATTAAACAAATATGTAGGACTGCTTTTTTGCATTTACGCAGTATCTCTAAAATCAGAAAGGTCTTGTCTCAGAGTGATGCTGAAAAACTAATTCATGCACTTATTTCCTCTAGGCTGGACTATTGTAATTCATTATTATCAGGTTGTCCTAAAAGTTCCCTAAAAAGCCTTCAGTTAATTCAAAATGCTGCAGCTAGAGTACTGACGGGGACTAGAAGGAGAGAGCATATCTCACCCATATTGGCCTCTCTTCATTGGCTTCCTGTTAATTCTAGAATAGAATTTAAAATTCTTCTTCTTACTTATAAGGTTTTGAATAATCAGATCCCATCTTATCTTAGGGACCTCGTAGTACCATATCACCCCAATAGAGCGCTTCGCTCTCAGACTGCAGGCTTACTTGTAGTTCCTAGGGTTTGTAAGAGTAGAATGGGAGGCAGAGCCTTCAGCTTTCAGGCTCCTCTCCTGTGGAACCAACTCCCAATTGAGATCAGGGAGACAGACACCCTCTCTACTTTTAAGATTAGGCTTAAAACTTTCCTTTTTGCTAAAGCTTATAGTTAGGGCTGGATCAGGTGACCCTAAACCATCCCTTAGTTATGCTGCTATAGACGTAGACTGCTGGGGGGTTCCCATGATGCACTGTTTCTTTCTCTTTTTGCTCTGTATGCACCACTCTGCATTTAATCATTAGTGATGATCTCTGCTCCCCTCCACAGCATGTCTTTTTCCTGGTTCTCTCCCTCAGCCCCAACCAGTCCCAGCAGAAGACTGCCCCTCCCTGAGCCTGGTTCTGCTGGAGGTTTCTTCCTGTTAAAAGGGAGTTTTTCCTTCCCACTGTAGCCAAGTGCTTGCTCACAGGGGGTCGTTTTGACCGTTGGGGTTTTACATAATTGTATGGCCTTGCCTTACAATATAAAGCGCCTTGGGGCAACTGTTTGTTGTGGTTTGGCGCTATATAAAAAAATTGATTGATTGAGAATTTGGAAGAAAAAAAATGAATTTCATGCATTTTGGAATAAGGCTGTAACATAAACTGTGGAAAATTGAAGTGCTGCAATTAAGATCCGGATGCACTGTAGTTGACACCAAATATTTAGACCACCTCTACTTCTTGTAACCACACCATTCCACCAGTCTCACTCTCATTCACACAGATGTACTCAGTCTTGCGCCAACTGACTTTCATTCTCCTTCTCTCCTGAGCATCTCCACCTCTCCAGGTTTGTTGCAATCTACTCTCTCCTCTCACTACAGATCATAATGTCATCCACAAACATCATAGTCTACAGGAGAAAATATGAGAAAATATAAGAAATTTTCACCTGTTTTCTAAACTGAGCTTCGACTACTCTTTCCCATAACTTCATGCTGTGGCTGATCAACTTAATGCTTCTGTAGTTCTGTAGTTACTGCAGCTCTGCACATCACCCTTATTCTTAAAACTGAAGCAGCACAGTTTTTTCTACTTGTCGGCATCCAAGGTCTGTAACCCCCTAGTTGCTCCTGGTGGTGTGTAAAGTGCTTTGAGTATCTGATGCAGATGGAAAGTGCTATATAAAGATTTATGAAATAACTTAGAAATGCCACCGCCTTGTAAACATTTCCAAGCCTCTCTGGAACAACTGCCTTTCCACTCTTCATCCTCACTGTCCTCACTAATCCTCAGCACCTCCTGATTACCCTCTCCACATCATTCATCCATCTCTCTCTCTCTCTCTCTCTCTCTCTCTCTCTCTCTCTCTCTCTCTCTCTCTCTCTCTCTCTCTCTCTCTCTCTCTCACTCTGTCTCTCTCTCTCTCTCTCTCTCTCTCTCTCACTCTCTCTCACACACACACACACACACCACACACACACAAACACACACCCACACACACACACACACACCACACACACACACACACCACACTTTTCTTCATATAATAATAATAATAATAATAAATAATTATAATAAACAAAAAGTCAAATTTGAGTGAACTCAGGTTGATTACTGATATTTATTTGGCCAAAAATTATACAAAAAAAAAACTTCAAATAAATCAAATTAATTTGTTTTATTTGTAATAGAAACCTTATAACTTTAATAAAAACGCCATTCACATTTTTTAAAAACTGAGCTTTAACAGAAAATGCCCATTTAAATGTCCAAATTCTTATTCTGTTGCAAAGGTTTTTTTTCTATTTAAAAAATTAAGAAATTAATTAATTATGAAGTTACCCCTTTTCCTCAAATAAACAAATAAATACATTTTGTAAGCATAATGCCAAGTATGTGGCAACACAAACAGTTGATGAAGATTACTTACCAAAAAAAAGTTTGAAAAGTGAATAATAATCTTCTGTACGTTAAAAAGTTTTGTTTTTTGGTTTTTGCTGTTGTTTTAAAGCCCTGTAATTATTTCACTCATAAAGTTAAGTGGTTGTATTTCTTGCTTTACTCAATTGTCTTTTAAATTCTATACTTCAGAAATGACCCAAATGTAGAAGTGATTGTGATGCGTTCGCGGGCACTTTGTTATTGTTTAAGCACATTTGAGCACAAACAGGAATTGAACCTTCGTGCCGCAGCTGTGTTTTTTTTTTCCATCTGTGCTGCAGTCCTGTTTGTGGGGTTTATCCAAGAACTTTGAGTTTGTTAGTGACATGAAAGTTCCACCAGGTTTCTCTCTCGTGGCCTTTACAGACTCAGCTCTCAATAAGTCAAGGGTTGTTGGTTCAGTTCTCACTGATGTTGTTATTTTGATCTTGATACATTTTGATGTATTTCTTGTCTCAGTCACGTCTTGTGTGTGTTTGCGCACGCGCTCTCAGATAGAATTTGGCTCCTTTTATGTGAACCAATCAGATTTCTGTCCGTTTCTCGAGCGGCGCGAAGTCACAGTGGACACAGAGTGCGGAAAAATAAATGACAGCACAAAACGGAGAGAAAGAAGTCTATTCTTCTGCGCGTCACCGGCCGAGCACGGACACGGATTTTTTCCTCCTCTGCAGAAAACCAAACGCGCGCTGCAGAAACTAAAGTCTGGATCAGGATCACATGCACAAGCGTTTCGACTGAACATCAGATGAACCTGCAGCACGGCGCGATGCGCGTGCGGTGCGGGTGCGTGGCTTTTTGCAAAAGGCAAACAAAATGCTTTACGCACGGACTGTGCACGAAGCTCCTCTGAATCCCAAAGTGTGCCGAGTGCGCGCGCGCACACACTGCGCACTGTGGCGTCACCAGATAATCTTAATAATAATAATAATAATAATAATAATAATAATAATAATAATAACAGCAAAAGCAATAATTTATCGAACAGCAAAAGAAACGAGTGGCACCCTCAAACCCGCAGACACGTGACGTCATCGTGGAATTCATGCGTGAGATTCATTTTTAGGGGTGGTGGCCAAATGGTTAGTGCACTTGGCTTCGGAGGTTCCGGGTTCAAATCCCACCACTGTCACTTTTCTCCCTGCAATGTGGAGCTGCGTCAGGAAGGGCATCCGGCGTAAAACATATGCCAATTCAACATGCAGATCCATCTGTGGTGACCCCGAGTGAAAACAAGGGAACAGCCGAAGGGTCTCTCTCTCTCTCATTTTTGCGATTAATTTTTATCTGAATTAAAAGGCCTATTTGCATTTTTCTAAATATCTTTTTTTTTTAATATTAGCCTATTATTGGTTATATAATTAACTGTTAAGCGACTAAATGTTTCGGCGACCAATATGGAAATATTTTAAAGGATTTTTTTCCTTCCACCTGACTGAGAGATTTATTTATTTGTTTGTTTGTTTATTGAAGTAATGAATGCACGTGTGAGGAAACGCGTCAGATGTTCTTTTCTTTCCTGATGTGCGAGTGCGCACGTCGGCAGCACGTGCGCATCCGCGGGCCGCGGAGAGGCTTCGTGCGTGATTTTGCCGCCAAAACTTGCGCATGGAGTTCTCTGCGGCAACGAGGACGCGACGAGCGTGTGCGAGCAGGTGCACGAGAGAGAGAGAGAGAGAGAGAGAGAGAGAGAGAGAGAGAGAGAGAGAGAGAGAGAGAGAGAGAGAGAGAGAGAGAGAGAGAGACTTGGCGCGTCGTTTTTTCTTCAGGGTGTCTTTTTTTTTTTTTTAATCAATCGTCGCGTAGAGTTTTTCACGCGCGGAGGCTCATCAGCACGACGGATGAACAGCTTCTGCGGATATTTAGCGCCTGTTTTTCTGCGCATTTGTGCTAAAATGGATTTACTTTTTGAGTGGATAGAAAAAAAAGACTGACTCAGTTGGAATAATAATAATAATAATAATAATAATACATGTATTATTATTATTATTATTAAATACAGCTGTGGACTGAAATGTTTTTTAAATGATTAATTTCAGAGAAATAGATAAATCAAGATGTTAATAAACCATTCGGTGCTGTTAGTCTCACTGCACCTCCTCAGACAAAAAAAAACCCCAAAACATTTCTACATCCAGCCGGTTGACTGTATCCTCGTTTGACGCAATGCTTTTTGTTTTGCATTGATCGACTTGATTGATGCCACTTACCTCCCTGCTCCGGGCAAAGGTCCACAGTGACGTCAGCAGAATGAAGAACATTTTTCAGCCTCGGACTCGCGCCATCAGAGCAGCTCCTCCGTGTGATCACATTCTTCCAGGGTTGTCTAGTATCCATCAGCATGGCCCAGAGGAACGACAGCGCGGCACCCCTCCCCTCCAAGAGTCCAATCAGGGCCCTGCGCACTCTTATTAGGAAGGTGCTGATTGGAAATATGTCCTAACTACGTTACATGAGGCGGATGTCAGTGATCAAGAGCCGACTGCTAACAGGTACCAAACTCTGGAAGGCCCTCGTGGATAAGGACAGCATCTGGATCCAAACTGCACTTTTCCTCCTTTGTCATTCCTTTAAACCACCGTTGCTGCTGTTCTCACTTCCACACACACTCATCCTTGAAGGTAAAGTGAGTCCCTTCAGCTGCTCCCTTGTTTTCCAATTCTGAGATGGATCAGCATGTTGATCTGGCACAACTTTTACACCGGATGCCCTTCCTGACGTAACTTCGTATTACAAGGAGAATGGGGCAGGGATGGAGCTGAAACCTCGTCCATGTCTTAGAAAAGCTTCAAAATGTCCTGGAGGATGTCTGATGATCTGGGATATTTCGATACAGTGGATGTTCGAAAATATTTTTTCCTTCCCCATCACAAACACAAACGTGGCTACTTTGGTTAAAAATTCTTTTCCTTTTTTTGCTCAGGATCTCTGCATGTGATCCAGTATGGACCAGCATAAGTTTTAGGACAGATGCCATTTCTGACATTATGAGATGGGCATCGATTATGGGCACAGATGCTTTTCAGCTGGGAACTTTTGAACTTTGGCACAAGCGAACTAACTACATGCACCATTTCCTTACTTTTTCCATGGAACTTGCAACATTGTTCCACACATCATGACATCACATCCCATGATGTCTGTCAGAGTTGTAATCTGTAAAAAGCAACTCAGTTAACTAAACACAAAGAATGATCACGCTAGACACTGAATTTCATTTCCTGATCAGGGAGATCCAGCATGACCCCTCGTCACTGTCCGTCAGTCAGCTCTGAAGGGCCCACCCACTCTGCTCCTGAATTTATTTACACACAGACATATTACAAAACAATATACAGTAGTGTTCAGAATAATAGTAGTGCTATGTGACTAAAAAGATTAATCCAGGTTTTGAGTATATTTCTATTGTTACATGGGAAACAAGGTACCAGTAGATTCAGTAGATTCTCACAAATCCAACAAGACCAAGCATTGATGATATGCACACTCTTAAGGCTATGAAATTGGGCTGTTAGTAAAAAAAAAGTAGAAAAGGGGTGTTCACAATAATAGCATCTGCTGTTGATGCTACAAACTCAAAACTATTATGTTCAAAACTGGCTTTTTTAGCAATCCTGTGAATCACTAAACTAGTATTAGTTGTATAACCACAGTTTTTCATGATTTCTTCACATCTGCGGGCATTCATTTTGTTGGTTTGGAACCAAGATTTTGCTCGTTTACTAGGTGCTTGGGGTCATTGTCTTGTTGAAACACCCATTTCAAGGGCATGTCATCTTCAGCATAAGGCAACATTGACCTCTTCAAGTATTCTGACATATCCAAACTGATTCATGATACCTGGTATGTGATATATAGGCCCAACACCATAGTAGGAGAAACATGCCCCATATCATGATGCTTGCACCACCATGCTTCACTGTCTTCACTCTGAAACTGTGGCTTGAATTCAGAGTTTGGGGGTCGTCTCACAAACTGTCTGTGGCCCTTGGACCCAAAAAAGAACAATTTTACTCTCATCAGTCCACAAAAATATTCCTCCATTTCTCTTGAGGCCAGTTGATGTGTTCTTTGCAAATTGTAACCTTTTCTGCATGTCTTTAATTTAACAGAGGTTCGTTGCGGGGGCTCTTGCAAATAAATTAGCTTCATACAGGCGTCTTCTAACTGTCACAGCACTTACAGGTAACTCCAGACTGTCTTTGATCATCCTGCAGCTGATCAATGGGTGAGCCTTTGCCATTCTGGTTATTCTTCTATCCATTTTGATGGTTGTTTTCCATTTTCTTCCTCTTTTTTCTTTTTTCTCTTCCACTCGTCTCTGTTTTTTTTTGTCCATTTTAAAGCATTGGATCATTGTAGATGAACAGCCTATAATTTTTTGCACCTGTATAAGTTTTCCCCTCTCCAATCAACTTTTTAATCAAACTACTACGCTGTCTTCTGAACAATGTCTTGAACGTCCCATTTTCCTCAGGGTTTCAAAGAGAAAAGCATGTTCAACAGGTGCTGGCTTCATCCTTAAATAGGGGACACCTGATTCACACCCTGTTTGTTCCACAAATTGATGAACTCACTGACTGAATGCCACACTACTTATTGTGAACCCCCCTTTTCTACTTTTTTTTTACTAATTGTTGTGAAGGTGTAGTACCACAGACCCACAACAGGGGGCGTAAATGAATGGACGATAGATGAGCCAAAAGACAACAATTTAATGTTGTGAATGTGCACAACGGAATACAGAATAGCAGATTTAGAATCAAGTCAATATACAAAGGTGACGTGTGGGCAGGCTCGAGGATAGAAGACATCTGTCCAGAGAAGAGCCGGGTCCCACACGATTTCCACTGCCCACGGATCTGGAGCACACCGGAGCCGCCAAGTCCTGAGTTCCCAGGTGGCCACCGTCTCCAGCTGTCAGATCTGGTACTGCTGGCAGGAAGCAGAAACAGTTTAATGGTGGGTGTGTGCATACCCAGCAAACAGTCTTTAGTTTCACACGGAGGGAAAACCTCCACCTCCAATCCAGAAACCCGGCACGTGCAGTATTAGTGAGTTTACTTAGCGAAGTTTGGCGTGGGGAGCGAAGACGTCAGCCCTCCACGAACCACAAACCCAGCCTCCAGCTGCAAGCACTCACAGAAACGACTGCAAACAATACAGAAGCAAAAACTGTATGAGAAAAGACTCAAAAAAACAGCTGAGCAGTTTACCTGAGAGGTAGAACGATATCTCGGCAGGGAGGTGGAGTTGCTGCCCGGCTTTTATGGAGATGGTGATGAGGTGGTGATGAGTGACAGCTGTCAGGTGGTGATGAGGGACAGCTGTCATTCCCGGCTGCTCCCGTGAGGTGGCTGCGCCCTCTCATGCCTGAAGCCCGCACTTCAGGCAGGGCGCCCTCTGATGGAGGGCCAGCAGTACCTCCTCTTCAGCAGACCACACAACACTAATAGCCCAATTTCATAGCCTTAAGAGTGTGCATATCATGAATGCTTGGTCTTGTTGGATTTGTGAGAATCCACTGAATCTACTGGTACCTTGTTTCCCATCTAACAATAAGAAATATACTCAAAACCTGGATTAATCTTTTTAGTCACATAGCACTACTATTATTCTGAACACTACTGTACAAGGCACAGCTGCATTTCTTCAGTCATTTCTTCAGTCATATTTGTATCACTTTGCACCTGGAAGACGCCTTGTGGTCTTGCTCAGACAGATAGTAATTGTTCTTCAAATTGAAACATTACAGCTCCAGCCTCGAACTAGTGTACAGGCTGTGTTATTCTTTGCTCAAGGCCAAAATATTAATCTGTGCTCGACAAAAACATAGCTCTAGCAAAACAGTCTGCCATTCATTAAGCAAAAGGACAAATGTTACTTTTCTCATGGGAGCAGTTGTAATGATTACTTCAACAGTTCAGTGTATATTTCTGCTTTGACAATGAGTGATTATTTAGAAGAATAATGGTGCATGAACTTACACATGCATATATATATGGAAAATAGAGAACAGAATCAAAAACAAGATCAAAGGCAGTACATCAAAGTAAAGACATTAATATTTGATAATAATATTGCTAATATATAGAAAACCTATCATTATTCCCCCCTGTTTATCGAATTTAATGTCTACATTCTCAACATCATCACTGTAGAAACGTCATAAACTTACAAACAGTGTACCTAACCATCATTTTGCCCCGTTTGGATGGGGTGACATGATTCAGCATCCAATAGCAATAACGCAATATAGTAACGGGCCAGTAATAAACCATTAACTGTGGTGGAAATCATCCGTTGAGCCATTGATCAAGCAAGAGGACAAATCACAATACTTAGTAAGCTAGTTACCCCAGAACATTCAATAGTAAGAATTTAAAGGAAGCATATCATCATACAACACAATTCAACGTTTTCCATCAGATACACATCCGTCGAACACCATTTATTTGTATAAATATTTAAACTGATTGATATTTGGACATGTTGGAGTTTCTCAGGTAGCTTATTCAATTTTTTGGCCACAAATAGAGACACAGAAGCATTTCCTGGTCATCCTTGCGCCCCAATTTTTAAAACGATACAAACCCCTTAAATATATTCCTTCTTGTTGCATAAAATATCCTTGAATTCTGAGAGGTACTTGCTTAATTAATTTTTTTTTTTTTTTTTTTTACATCAATCAAACAGTCTTAAATGAAATCATGTCACGGAGTTTGAAAATCTGTGATGTAATAAACAGTGGATTGGTATGATCCCGATAACCTGCATTATAAATTATTCTTAATGCTCTTTTTTGAAGGTTGAATAATGGTTGTACTGTAGTTTTGTAGGTATTGCCTAATTTTCCTCGTATTAGCCTCTCATTCCCCTGCAGGTTGTGCTTTGCATAAATTAAACATGCTCTGCAGTAATGTTTTGCATATGCCTGAAATCCAAATGTCACAAAATGATTATTAACCAGTCCAACCATTCCAGCCGTAGAAACGGGACATGGTCCATGACTTATGACAGCTGCCCACTTGAAAAGGCGGGCAGGGCTGGTTTGTTGAGGATCGGGCATACACACCATCAGCGGTTTGGTGAACATTGTGACGCATTAATTTGCCAAAATTAATTGATTGGATGAATGATAAGCATTGATTAATATTGATTATTACGTGCAGGCCAATCTTAATATGACAATTCAATTCCCGACAATGATCCAATACTCCAGTTAGATCAATACACTGTCTACCATGTAGGCATACGGGCAAATTTGACCCCACCACAGTACCCCAGTGCCATCTCCTCATGTCCTAGTGAGTCAGAGCGTCACAGAGACAAGGTGGAGTAATCGTGACTGGGCCTGCCTTAGGTTGTCCCAGGGTTTAAGAAGGGATCTTACCCGTCATGAGCTCGCATTCCATACTGGGCAGGGGTTCCAAGGGGTGGGGGAACACCCATTAAGAGGTGTCATGTCAAAACAGCTTTATTTGCACAGAACATCAAACATGTAGGATCACTGAAAGTGAATTGAAGTATCTTTTTAGCAATTTATCCCTGAATAGAACTGTTGGATTAATCAATGCTTAAACACCAATAATAAATTGAAATAATGACAGAATCTGATACATAAACAATGTTTGGTTTGCAGGAAAAACTATGGGTCAGGATGGACAATAATCATGTGAAAAGTTGTCCAACAATCTCTATCCTTTAAGGCCTAACTTAATCTGCATACATCAAATAATAATTAAGAAGCACTTCATCATTGGTCATCAATGCTTTATGAAAGCCTGCAGCTTCTTGTTTGATTTACAGCAGGGGTTAGTTACATCTCATGAGAGTTCACATTATTTCAATCAAACACAGGATGATCAAAAATTGAGTTATTATTTGTTGTTGCTTCACATTGCTGTCAGTTCACCTCACCAACATTAATGTGTCTAACAGGAGCTCATAAACATGTTACAATAATCAACATAGTCTTACTGTTCACACACTGTACAACCTTCTGCTCTGCTCTCCGGCTGGAGTGATAAATTACACTTTGTTTCCAAAACAAACCACGCTTCAAAAAATAGAACACTGAATGTATTTGGTAAAGTCAATGCAACGTAATACAAAACAACATTAAAGCTGGAATTGATTACATCAAATAAACAATATCTCTCTAAATTTAACAGTAACAAACACTTTTAAAACACTAGTATCAATTACATGTAAGCAATTACATGTAAAACCTGTATTTCATGTTAAAGCACAACAAAACATCGCTGCAGTGTTTCTCAATTTCTCAAGTTGTGTGTGTGTGGAGCGGCAGGGAGAGGAGGAGGAGGAAGTGAGCATTTAGAGCTTCCCTCAGCAGCTGTGTGTATACGCTCCTCCTCCAACACCCCAGACCAGGAACAGAATCCACAACTGCTACAACCAAGCAAAATAACCCAACTCTTCTCAAATAAAAACCCAAAAAACGTCCACAGGTCCAAAGAAGACCTGTGTTACATTACACACAACATATTATACACACATGTAGACATGTAGAACTCAACGGAACTGTTAATTACAGTGGACTGATAGGGAGACTTTTTGTTTTCTTCTTCGCCAACCTTCTGTCAGGCTGTTTGGGGCCCAGAGGTCAAGACACCGGGTATGCAATCACAGTCTCACAATCATTTTTTTTTGTTTTTTTTTTTTAGTCCTCAGAGAATCTACCACAACCACTGCTCCCTTCTGTCTGTTATGTCATCAGAAACATTAGTGGATCAGTCAATCGACAATTTTTCAATCTTTTATAGCAGTATTTAAATATGTATACTGAGGACCTGATTCATAGAAATGTTTTAGAACCCAAAGTCTTCATTGCCCTAGATGAGCCTGTTTCCAGACAAGTTCATGGATACCCGCTGGAAACTCATTGATCTAAGTGGTCAGTTCCACAGTAGCTCATTCATGATTACTGAGGCAAGATTGGCCAAATACTGCAATGTTCAATTGAAGCAGTCAATCTGATTTCTTCTTTTCCCCCAGACAGAAAAGAATCAACCCCACACAAATTTCAAACCAACACCACACAAAAAATATCACACAACAATAAGTCCAATCATTAATCACTCTACCGAAATATAATCTTGATCAGCTTTACTTAAAATCTGTTAGTAGGCAAACTAACCAAATTTTACATCTTATCCAGTGTACAAAAATCAACCATATTTTAACCACTTCGTCCCATTTACATGATCATTAAATATGGAAAGAGGGAAGACGATAGTATTTATTGTCTTTGAGGTTATCATCTTAACAAGCTGAAAAGTTTTATTTCATCAACAGATCTATTTCAGAATTCTCCCTCAGAATACTCTATCTTTTACCCTGGACACCAACTTACACTCATATACATGTACAAAATTGATTAATGTGCACTTATTTCTCAGTATCTTAACTCCACACTTTAAAATGTTTGAGGAGCCAGTGACTGTGACCTTGACAGTTTTTATCTAAAACAATTCACAATAATTACACACAATCTGTCTATATAACAACAACAGAATAAAAGTAAGGAAAAATGACAACAAGTATAATCTTCTAGAAAAGAAAGAACTGCAACCTATATGTACATAACATAATTCATGTTGAAAATGGAGAACTCCTTATCTTTGCGATTGTGTACATTCACGTGCAAAGTGTCTTCCCACCTTCCAACATGTCAGTTTCCTCTTATCTCACGCTCACGGGCTTTGCCTCTGGCCGCTCTGCGGCGCTGACCTTTGCTTTTCCCTACAAAATACACTTCTTCCTCACACATCATTATGACTGCTCCGGCAGCTTTAAAACCTGCTGTGTTTGGTGCAAAAGCATGGTCTGGTGATTTTTCCACATCCACATCTCTCTTGCCTTGTTCTCTTTTATAGTATCAAATACTTGTTGTGGAGTTTAAACTGTTAATTTTTGTTATGTGTCGGACGTAGGACGGAGAACCGACCAGCGTTTGAAGGACCCAGTATGAAATAAGCAGAGCAACGGTACAAAGGATAACTGAATTTAATTACATAACAGTGATGTGATAAAAGACAACAAATGAGTGCGCGGTCTGGCGTGGTGGATTTGCGGTGCGCTCCTAGCAGCACAAACGGTCCGGAGCCAGAAACTGTTCGGACCCAAGGACCCCGCCGACACCCCCCAGGTGGCCGCGACAAACTGAGTCTGTGAAAGAAGAAAATCATCATGTGAGTCCACACTCCACACACAGAGAGACCACTCAAAGGTGTACATAAACAGCAAACACTTCCTGGCTTAATCACTAATCAGCTTCCCTCCCTGCAGGCATGGAACAGTCAGTTCACATAACTCAACTGCAGTGGAAGCTGATTAAACGACTAACATAACAGCTCAATATAATAAGGTGTGAGGGACACCACATTTACTGACTGTAATAATGTTAGTCACAAAACCTAACGTACCTCAGGAAGTGTGCTGACGAGCGTTGAGACCTCACCCCCTCCTCTTTCACAGACCATGCATCAAACCTGGACGTTCTCTGCATCCACTGATGATGAGATGGCTCTTGAGATGACGATCTCACCCGTCTGGTCACAAGGTCGAGTCTCTGGCAATACACACTGTGTACTCCAGACTTAAATGCCACCATGTTCCAATCCGTGTAGATGCACCACAGCTGTGAGTCCTGACGAGCCGCACCTGATCAGCCTCAGGTGATCAGGGTGAGGTCCTGGTAACTCAGCCACACAGCCACTCAGTCCCAAATGCGCACCACCTGGAAGGAAACCAAAAGACAGAAACAGAAGACAAACAAAAGCCAGCCAGGCACGCCAGCCACAACAATTTTCCCAAGAAGTTAACTGTCTCTCGCCACATTTTTAAGTGTTCAGGTGATGCTGGATCTTTGGTCATCGTCTGTGGTCTGGTGAGTGTAGGGAGGTGGAGGAGGCCCACTTGCTGTAGCTTCAGTATTATCTGCGGCTGGGTAAAGGGCTGCGCCTGCATTCTGCAGAGGGGGCCTCTGGCTCCCTCCCGGTGTCTCGTTATCAGTTTCTTTTTATTATAAAAGACGCTCTTAAGATCGTCTTGTTCCTGCTTCAGTTTCTTTTGACTTTATTCTCAGCCTCACGCCACCTGTAGGCTTCACTTTTCCACTTTAGTGCATTCTCTAATCCACACTTCTTTTGCTTTTTTGCAGAGTCCTTAACTTTCCTCTTATATTATCCACTAATTCTGTTGTTGCTTCTGGCTGTAATTTCTCTGAGAAATTGAACTGATGACCCGGGATATTTAACCTCCATATACCTGAAATCATTAGACTGTGGTTGTGTGTCATGTTTACTGTGAGAACAACAGCAGTTACCCATTTTAGCTGTTCGTGGGGTTATCTCATAGGGAGATCTAAACAAACAGGCTGCTGTTTTTTTTTTTCACTGTTTGGTCGCCGGTCAGTCTGAAAAGTGTCACCACTTTCGACCTCTGAGAGGTGTGTGACCTTGCTTAGGGCTTCTTTCCAGACTTGTAGGTTGTGATGCGTATAGAACGCTTACAACCTACTTCACAGACAGGGCTTTGTTTCTGCCAGTGGGTTAAATCTGGTGACAGGCTCCCGCGTTTCAGTTGTGTATGTCCTCAGTCATAAAACACACACACTCACCACACAAACACATTCACACTGCCTGCGCTTCAGCTGTTATCATGCTTCTGCTCCAACCAGTTTTTTATATCAGAATTTTACGGTTCGCCCATCGAAGGTTTCACCGACCTAAACACTGTAGAGTTTTTTACGCACTGTTCCGGACCTGAAAGTGGCCTTTCAGTTGTCTCTTGGTTTTTTAATTGCCAATTGTAACCGCTGCCCGGCTCAATCTGGAGCCAACAGCCACATCAGGTGTCTGACACAGTGGGAAATGCAGCGCGAGCACGCGGCTCCATAACAGATGGCCTTTAACCACTGTTCCACCTGACTTTTCTCTTTTCTCTCCCAGAGGAGTAAAATTTAACGCTTTACAGCCAGGCCTTAGCCTCACACCTTACAGTGTTTAAGCCAAGAGACAAACCAAAAAAGACATTACGGGGTTTTATCTTGCGGTGGTACACGCACACACATGCACATAAAGAAAAGCAGTCTCACCCGCAATCACACTCTGTCACCACGTATGCCTTCCCCCCTTTAGGCGCCACCCGTTAGGGAGGAGACCTGTCTCCCCCAGAAAAGGGACTGCGGGAACAACTCCTGGCCGTGGCCACATCTTCCAACGGGGTCCTCCATCACGGGGCCGACCACCGTTCTGGTCTATTGGCATCCGGCTCAAGATGACCAAGGACCAAGAGGACCAAGATGTCAGAGTTGAAATCTGTAAAAAAGCAACTCAATTAACTAAACACAAAGAATGATCACGCTAGAGACTGAATTTCATTTCCTGATCAGGGAGATCCAGCATGACCCCTCGTCACTGTCCGTCAGTCAGCTCTGAAGGGCCCGCCCACTCTGCTCCTGAATTTGTTTACACAGAGACATATTACAAAACAATATACAAGGCACAGCTGCATTTCTTCAGTCAATTCATATTTGTATCACTTTGCACCTGGAGGCGCCTTGTGGTCTTGCTCAGACAGATAGTAATTGTTCTTCGAATTGAAACATTACAGCGCCAGCGTCGAACTAGCGTACAGGCTGTGTTATTCTCTGCTCAATGCCGAAATATTAATCTGTGCTCAACAAAAACATAGCTCTAGCAAAACAGTCTGCACATTCATTAAGCAAAAGAACAAATGTTACTTTTCTCATGGGAGCAGTTGTAATGATTACTTCAACAGTTCAGTGTATATTTCTGCTTTGACAATGAGTGATTATTTAGAAGAATAATGGTGCATGAACTCTTACTCATGCAAATATGTATATATGGAAAATAGAGAACAGAATCAAAAACAAGACCAAAGGCTTTAACAATCAAAGTAAAGACAAAGACATTAATATTTGATAATAATCTTGATAATATGTAGAAAATTCTATCACCTAGCCAGTCTGCAGACCTGAACACAATTGAAAATCTTTGGAGGGAACTGAAACTCAAACCTGAAAGATCTGGAGAAGATCTGTATGGAGGAGTGGAGCAAAATCCCTGCTGCAGTGTACAAACTTGGTCAAGAACTACAGGAAACATCTGAGCTCTGTAACTGCAAACAAAGGTTCCTGTACCAAATATTAAGTTTTTTCCTATTGTATCAAATACTTATTTCATGCAATAAAATGTAATTTACTTATTTAAAAATCATATAATGCTATTTTCTGGATTTTTTTTTTTTTTAAGAATTGGTGCAGCAGAGGTGGTATTGCATTCATTCTACTGTACTGTTGTGACAAAAAGTGAGCTGAGCCAAAAGGCAAAGCTCTTGATTTACTGGTCAGTCTTCATTCCTACACTCACCTATGGTCATGAGGGTTAGGTCATGACCGAAAGAACTAGATTGCGGGTACAAGTGGCTGAAATGGGCTTCCTCAGGAGGGTGGCTGGTGTCTCCCTTAGAGATGTGGTGAGAAGCTCGGTCATCCATGAGGAGCTTGGAGTAGAGCCACTGCTCCATCCCGTTGTAAGGAACCAGCTGAGGTGGTTTGGGCATCTGGTAAGGATTCCTTCTGGGCACCTCTCTAGGGAGGTGGCATGGATCCCCCAGTTGGAGGTGGTCAATGTGGCCTGGGAAACAGACGTTTGGGGTCTCTTGCTAGAGCTGTTTCCCCCGCGAACCGACCCCCTGATAAGTGGTTGAAGATGAGTGAGTGATTCTGTCTCACAGTTGAAGTGTACCGACACTAAAACTTACAGACCTCTCTATTCTTTGTAGGTGGGAAAACTTCTAAAATCGACAATGGATCAAATACTTATTTCCCTCACTGTAATATCTTGAAATACTATCTATGTCAGGGTTTGAGTTTTGCTAGGTGTTCTGTTTTATTTTGTTCTTTGTTCTGTTATTTATTTTTGCATTTCATTGGGTTTGGCTGGTTTCTTCTCTTGTTGGGTTTTTTTTCTGCTTCGGTCTGCCTATCTTTGTTTCTCTTGTCTCTCTCTCTTGGTTCTTGGTGATGGGTGTTTCTCTCTCTCTGTCCACACCCTAGGTCTGGTAGTTTCCATGCACCACCTGTTGCCTGAATTGCTGATTACCACCTGGGGTTATTTAAGCTCACTGGGTGTGTTTGTTCCTCGCCAGTTTGTCGTCCCTTGTGCCCTCATTCCAGCTCTGTTCCTGCCTCATTTCCTCTCCCTTGTTCCTCATTGTCCTGCCTGCTTCTTTGTGTGTACCTGACCTCCAGCCTGTTGCTTCGACCACACCTGTTTGCCTGATAATTTTTGTACTGCTGCTTTTCTGGACTGCTTACCTCGTGTACCGACCTCTGCTATCCTCAACAGTAAACCTTCTAAAAACCAGAGCTGTTTGTCTGAGCCATGCATTTGTGTCCTGCCATTCCTGACCATCCAGCCTGATAATCTGCAATGAAAGACAAATCAAAAGTAAATTTAAGAATCACTGCTTCTCGTTTTTAAATTTGGATTTTCCAACTTTATCTGATTTGGTATTTTAATAATAATAATAATAATAATAATAATAATAATAATAATAATAATAATAATAATAATAATAATAATAATAATTCATGTACTGTGCATCCGGAAAGTATTCACAGCGCTCCAATTTTCACACTTGTTATGTTATACCCTTATTCCAAAATGGATTACATTTTTTTCTCATAATTCTACACACAATACCCCATAATGACAATGTGATTATTATTTTTTTTAGATTTTTACAAATTTATTTAACAGAAATAACTAAGAACTCACATGTACAGTTGTATGTAAAGGTTTGGGCACCACTGATAATTTTCATGATTTTCATTTAGAAATCATTGGTTGTCTGGATCAGAAAGTTCAGTTAAATATATCATACAGCAGACAACACACTGATATTTGAGAAGTGAAATGAAGTTTGTAGTATTTACAAAAGTGTGCAATAATTATTTAACAAAACTGGGCAGGTGCATAAATTTGGGCACCCCTGTCATTTTATTGATTTGAATACATTTATTAGCACTAATTAATGGAACACAAAATTGGTTTGGGAAGCTCATTGGCCCTTGACCTCCTTGCACAGGTGAATCCAATCATAAGAAAGGGTATTTAAGGTGGCAATTTGCAAATGTTTCCCCCTCTTTGCATCTATTCTAATGAGTGGCAACATGGGAGCCTCTAAAAAACTCTCAAATGACCTGAAAACAAAGATTGTTCAACATCATGGGGGAAGGATACAAAACGTTATCTCAGAGATTTCAGCTGTCAGTTTCCATTGTGAGGAACATAGTGAGGAAATAGAAGACCACAGGCACAGTACTAGTTAAGGCCTGAAGTGGCAGGCCATGAAAAATCTCAGATAAGATGAAGTGAAGGATGGTGAGAACAGTAATAGTCAACCCACAGACCTACCACAGGCCATAACACTATGTAACACAGTTTTTGTTCCTGTCTTCTAAGTGTTATATTTCAACTGCTTATGTATAAAGTCTATGGAAAAATGACTACATTCAGCACAAACTTTGATTTTTTTTAATGTTCTAGAAAGTTCTAAAAGTTTCTTGAAATTTCTAGATAATTCTGGAAACTTCTAGAAAATTCTGGACAGTTCTAGCAGTTAAAGAATATTGTAGAAGACTACTCAGTAGTAGTGAAGTCGAGGATATTCTTGAAAACAGACAAATTTCAAAGCGCCTTGAAACGCGCGGTGGAGCCGCTCCTCTTTCCATGACAAAAACTCCTGTAACAGTGGAATGTGCCGTTCATTTCTAAACTGGACGCTGTCTTGATCCGGTATGTTGTCTGACTAGCACAGGAATTGTGAAAAGACGTGGACATCAGCATTTTTTCGGCACATTGAGACAGACATGCGGAGGAATTCCGCGTGTCGCGGTGGAGCTGCATGGCGCAAAGCAGCACCGTGATGAAGCCTTCCAGGACATGTTGGGGCAGATCCAGCTCATGCACAATCACAATCGGATAATCACACGACTGAAAAGCAACCGGAATCCATCTGAAATCCACCTTAAAGCCGTCCTGTGAGACCAACACCGAGGTGGTTTTGTCCCGCGTAATGAAAGGCTCCATGGCGCGTCCCTCTGCTTTTCTTTCCATGAAAAAAACTCCTGTAACAGTGGAATGTGCTGAAGAAGTGCTGATGTCCACGACTTCTGCCTTTTTATGAAAGTCAGACGAGGTCCCGGATCAACAAAGCCTTCACGTTGGAAATGATCTGGTTGTTTCAGCGGGGTCTCAGCATGTCAATCGGCGCTGGGAGCGGTTGTGGGCCATCCTTAAAGCGGCAGTAACACTCCTTAATCTGTATAATCCCCATAAAATTGTCCCTGAAAGCCATCTGAATTTTCCGAATGGTGTCCACCTGGAGGTCTCAAAGATTCTGGAAAAAAATTGATGCAGCAAAGCTCCAAATCATTCAGACATTTATTCGCAATAAAAAAAACGACGAGAGGTGTAGACCACTGCTCACACAAAGCCTGCTCACAGGCGAATGACGCAACCGACAGGCGTGAAAAAACTCACGCATGCACACGAAGGTTCAAGCTTGTCTGATGCAATCACACGTGATTCAAATCCATATGGTTTTTGAAAAAAATAAAAAGGTCCGATACTTTTCTAACAGACCTCGTATAACTTTTCATAATATTTCTGAAAGCACTCATTGATCTTTGTTTGACAGGTTTGATCTTCATCAGGTATTTCTTCACATCTGCGAGACATGGAGTCAACCACTTGAGGCACCTTTCAGCTGTTATTCCACTCCAAGATTCTTTAACAACATTCCACAATTCATTCACATTTCTTGGTTTTGCTTCAGAAACAGCTTTTTAAATGTCACCCCACAAGTTCTCAATTGGATTTAGGTCTGGGGATTGGGCAGGCCACTCCAAAACATTAATGTTGTTGGTTTGGAACCAAGATTTTGCTCGTTTACTAGTGTGCTTTGGGGTCATTGTCTTGTTGAAACACCCATTTCAAGGGCATGTCCTCTTCAGCATAAGGCAACATGACCTCTTCAAGTATTTTGACATATCCAGACTGATCCATGATACCTCGTATGCGATATATAGGCCCAACACCATAGTAGGAGAAACATGCCCATATCATGATGCTTGCACCACCATGCTTCACTGTCTTCACTCTGAACTGTGGCTTGAATTCTACTGGTGGTTGGCTCTCACTGCGGTATTGTATCACTTCCTGTTCCGGAGCACAGCGGTGTTTTTCTGTATCTGTTAGCTGTTTAATCTGCGCAGTTAGATTGATCTAGTTACCTAGACAACGATTTGCTTCACAGTGTAATCTTCACGTGCCTTAACTAAAGCACTCCCTCTGCTGAATCACCTCTAAATTATTTACACATTATTCACTTTGTGTGTTTTTAGGAATCCGATAGCTTAGCGCAGCTACTAGCTCTTAGCTGGTTTAGCATGGCGGCTTCTCCTGTCTCTCCTGCACTTTTCTGCTCTGGGTGTGAAATGTTTAGTTATTCCTCAGCCTCCTTTAGCAGTAATGGTACTTGTAATAAGTGTAGCTTATTCGTAGCTTTGGAGGCGAGGCTGGGCGAATTGGAGACTCGGCTCCGCACCGTGGAAAATTCTACAGCTAGCCAGGCCCCTGTAGTCGGTGCGGACCAAGGTAGCTTAGCCGCCGTTAGTTTCCCTCTGGCAGATCCCGAGCAGCCGGGAAAGCAGGCCGACTGGGTGACTGTGAGGAGGAAGCGTAGCCCTAAACAGAAGCCCCGTGTACACCGCCAACCCGTTCACATTTCTAACCGTTTTTCCCCACTCGGTGACACACCCGCTGAGGATCAAACTCTGGTTATTGGCGACTCTGTTTTGAGAAATGTGAAGTTAGCGACACCAGCAACCATAGTCAATTGTCTTCCGGGGGCCAGAGCAGGCGACATTGAAGGAAATTTGAAACTGCTGGCTAAGGCTAAGCGTAAATTTGGTAAGATTGTAATTCACGTCGGCAGTAATGACACCCGGTTACGCCAATTGGAGGTCACTAAAATTAACATTGAATCGGTGTGTAACTTTGCAAAAACAATGTCGGACTCTGTAGTTTTCTCTGGGCCCCTCCCTGGCTGTCTGAGTGGTGTCCAAAAAATTAGGTGGGCTTCATAGATAATTGGCAAAGATTCTGGGGAAAAACCTGGTCTTGTTAGGAGAGACGGCATCCATCCCACTTTGGATGGAGCAGCTCTCATTTCTAGAAATCTGGCCAATTTTCTTAAATCCTCCAAACCGTGACTATCCAGGGTTGGGACCAGGAAGCAGAGTTGTAGTCTTACACACCTCTCTGCAGCTTCTCTCTCCCTGCCATCCCCTCATTACCCCATCCCCGTAGAGATGGTGCCTGCTCCCAGACCACCAACAACCAGTAAAAATCTATTTAAGCATAAAAATTCAAAAGAAAAAAATAATATAGCACCTTCAACTGCACCACAGACTAAAACAGTTAAATATGGTCTATTAAACATTAGGTCTCTCTCTTCTAAGTCCCTGTTAGTAAATGATATAATAATTGATCAACATATTGATTTATTCTGCCTTACAGAAACCTGGTTACAGCAGGATGAATATGTTAGTTTAAATGAGTCAACACCCCCGAGTCACACTAACTGCCAGAACGCTCGTAGCACGGGCCGAGGTGGAGGATTAGCAGCAATCTTCCATTCCAGCTTATTAATTAATCAAAAACCCAGACAGAGCTTTAATTCATTTGAAAGCTTGACTCTTAGTCTTGTCCATCCAAATTGGAAGTCCCAAAAACCAGTTTTATTTGTTGTTATCTATCGTCCACCTGGTCATTACTGTGAGTTTCTTTGTGATTTTTCAGACCTTTTGTCTGACTTAGTGCTTAGCTCAGATAAGATAATTATAGTGGGCGATTTTAATGTCCACATAGATGCTGAGAATGACAGCCTCAACACTGCATTTAATCTATTATTAGACTCAACTGGCATCACTCAAAATGTTAATGAGTCCACCCACCACTTTAATCACACTTTAGATCTTGTTTTGACTTATGGTATGGAAATTGAAAACTTAACAGTATTCCCTGAAAACCCCCTTCTGTCTGATCATTTCTTAATAACATTTATATTTACTTTAATGGACTACCCAGCAGTGGGGAATAAGTTTCATTACAGTAGAAGTCTTTCGGAAAGCGCTGTAACTAGGTTTAAGGATATGATTCCTTCTTTATGCTCTCTAATGCCATATACCAACACAGTGCAGAGTAGCTACCTAAACTCTGTGAGTGAGATAGATTATTTCATCAATAGATTTACATCCTCATTGAGCACAACTTTGGATGCTGTAGCTCCTCTGAAAAAGAGAGCCTTAAATCAGAAGTGCCTGACTCCGTGGTATAACTCACAAACTCGCAGCTTAAAGCAGATAACCCATAAGTTGGCGAGGAAATGGCGTCTCACTAATTTAGAAGATCTTCACTTAGGCTGGAAAAAGAGTCTGTTGCTCTATAAAAAAAATCCCTCCGTAAAGCTAGGACATCTTACTACTCATCACTAATTGAAGAAAATAAGAACAACCCCAGGTTTCTTTTCAGCACTGTAGCCAGGCTGACAAAGAGTCAGAGCTCTATTGAGCCGAGTATTCCTTTAACTTTAACTAGTAATGACTTCATGACTTTCTTTGCTAATAAAATTTTAACTATTACAGAAAAAATTACTCATAACCATCCCAAAGACATATTGTTATCTTTGGCTGCTTTCAGTAATGCTGGTATTTGGTTAGACTCTTGCTCTCCGATTGTTCTGTCTGAGTTATTTTCATTAGTTACTTCCTCCAAACCATCAACATGTCTATTAGACCCCATTCCTACCAGGCTGCTCAAGGAAGCCCTACCATTAATTAATGCTTCGATCTTAAATATGATCAATCTATCTTTATTAGTTGGCTATGTACCACAGGCTTTTAAGGTGGCAGTAATTAAACCATTACTTAAAAAGCCATCACTTGACCCAGCTATCTTAGCTAATTATAGGCCAATCTCCAACCTTCCTTTTCTCTCAAAAATTCTTGAAAGGGTAGTTGTTAAACAGCTAACTGATCATCTGCAGAAGACTGGTCTATTTGAAGAGTTTCAGTCAGGTTTCAGAATTCATCATAGTACAGAAACAGCATTAGTGAAGGTTACAAATGATCTCCTCATGGCCTCAGACAGTGGACTCATCTCTGTGCTTGTCCTGTTAGACCTCAGTGCTGCTTTTGATACTGTTGACCATAAAATTTTATTACAGAGATTAGAGCATGTCATAGGTATTAAAGGCAATGCACTGCGGTGGTTTGAATCATATTTATCTAATAGATTACAATTTGTTCATGTAAATGGGGAGTCTTCTTCACAGACTAAGGTTAATTATGGAGTTCCACAAGGTTCTGTGCTAGGACCAATTTTATTCAGTTTATACATGCTTCCCTTATGCAGTATTATTACACAGCATTGCTTAAATTTTCATTGTTACGCAGATGATACCCAGCTTTATCTATCCATGAAGCCAGAGGACACACACCAATTAGTTAAACTGCAGGAATGTCTTACAGACATAAAGACATGGATGACTTCTAATTTCCTGCTTTTAAATTCAGATAAAACTGAAGTTATTGTACTTGGCCCCACAAATTTTAGACACCTGGTGTCTAACCAGAGCCTTACTCTGGATGGCATTACCCTGACCTCTAGTAATACTGTGAGTCATTTTTGATCAGGATATGTCCTTCAATGTGCACATTAAGCAAATATGTAGGACTGCTTTTTTACATTTACGCAATATCTCTAAAATTAGAAAGGTCTTGTCTCAGAGTGATGCTGAAAAACTAATTCATGCATTTATTTCCTCTAGGTTGGACTATTGTAATTCATTATTATCAGGTTGTCCTAAAAGTTCCCTGAAAAGCCTTCAGTTAATTCAAAATGCTGCAGCTAGAGTACTGACAGGGACTAGAAGGAGAGAGCATATCTCACCCATATTGGCCTCTCTTCATTGGCTTCCTGTTAATTCTAGAATAGAATTTAAAATTCTTCTTCTTACTTATAAGGTTTTGAATAATCAGGTCCCATCTTATCTTAGGGACGTCTTAGTACCATATCACCCCAATAGAGCGCTTCGCTCTCAGACTGCAGGCTTACTTGTAGTTCCTAGGGTTTTTACGAGTAGATTGGGAGGCAGAGCCTTCAGCTTTCAGGCTCCTCTCCTGTGGAACCAGCTCCCAATTCAGATCAGGGAGACAGACACCCTCTCTACTTTTAAGATTAGGCTTAACACTTTCCTTTTTGCTAAAGCTTATAGTTAGGGCTGGATCAGGTGACCCTGAACCATCCCTTAGTTATGCTGCTATAGACTTAGACTACTGGGGGGTTCCCATGATGCACTGAGTGTTTCTTTCTCTTTTTGCTCTGTATGCACCACTCTGCATTTAATCATTAGTGACTGATCTCTGCTCTCTTCCACAGCATGTCTTTTTCCTGATTCTCTCCCCTCAGCCCCAACCAGTCCCAGCAGAAGACTGCCCCTCCCTGAGCCTGGTTCTGCTGGAGGTTTCTTCCTGTTAAGGGGGAGTTTTTCCTTCCCACTGTCGCCAAGTGCTTGCTCACAGGGGGTCGTTTTGACCGTTGGGGTTTTTCTGTAATTATTGTATGGCTTTTGCCTTACAATATAAGGCGCCTTGGGGCAACTGTTGTTGTGATTTGGCGCTATATAAATAAAATTGATTTGATTTGATTTGATTTGAGGAGAGGGAGATCAGCTTGCCGTTTGGAGGGAGAATCTTAATCACAGCTTTTCCTGTATATTCATTTTGTGAATTTTGTAATTTGTGTTTGTATCATGGCCCAAGCAGAGGGTCACCCCTTTGAGCCTGGTCTGCTTGAGTTTTCTTCCTCAGATGGAGTTTTTCCTTACCACTGTTCCTCTGGGGGTTAGTAAGGTTAGACCTTTCTTGTGTGAAGCACCTTGAGGCAACTCCGTTGTGATTTGGAGCTATATAAATGAAATAAATTGAAATTGAAATTGAATTGACAGCTGGGTATGTAAAAGCATATTTGATGCCTGCTTCCCGAAGCCTTCTGCGTGCATCTGCAGATTCTTGCCTTCGTTTCACAACCTCTGCAGAGAAGTCCTGGTAGAAGGACACTACTCAACCATCCATCGTGACTCTGCCCTTGTTTCATGCTGCGTGTAGAATCCTCTGTCTGTCCGTGTAGTCATGCAGCCTCACCAGGACCGCTCAGGGCTCCTGTCTGCCGGTGGGTCCCACTAGGGGTCCCGCACGGTGAGCTCGTTCTATTTTCAGTCGCTCCCCTTGCAAATTCAAGACCTCAGGAATCCACTTCTCAAAAAACACGGAAGGATTCTTGCCTTCTGTGCCTTCTTTCAGTCCAATAATTCTAACGTTTAGCCGTCGGCTTTGGTTCTCATAGTTCTCGAGTTTTCCCATTGCTTTATTCAGCGCTGACTCCATCAAGTCAAGCCGTTGTGCACGAGCTGCTGCGTTATCTTCCAAATCGGACACTCTTTGTTCCACCGTCGCCACTGTAGAAGAATTTTTAGGTCCTTATTTGAACTATGATGAACTATCAAATGTCCTGATCTGAACTATATGTCCTCTGGCTGAACTAGCAGGTGTTCAACTCAAAAAAGGGCTCTATTAGTCATTTGGTCTGTCAGGTACTTTCCAAGGCCTCTTAGGTACTTTCCAAGTTGGCTGATATCCCAGCAGTGATGAGGCCGCAGGCCAGGTGCAGTGGGCCTCAGGCCAGCTGCACCTGTGGCAGAAGGTGTTTTTTTTTTAAATCAGTTGTAAATCCTTCAAGTTTTAATGGGAGCGTTTGTCACATTGAAATAATGACCTAACACCTGCTTAGGGTTCACTAGAGGACGCTTCCAATAGAAAACCATGTCTTGGGAATAAAATAAATAAAAAAGTTGAAGGAGGAGCGATGCCCGCGGGTCTCCAATATATAGATGAGCGCAGTCGTCGCATATTTTTGATCAGGATATGTCATTCAAAGCGCATATTAAACAAATATGTAGGACTGCTTTTTTGCATTTACGCAATATCTCTAAAATCAGAAAGGTCTTGTCTCAGAGTGATGCTGAAAAACTAATTCATGCATTTATTTCCTCTAGGCTGGACTATTGTAATTCATTATTATCAGGTTGTCCTAAAAGTTCCCTAAAAAGCCTTCAGTTAATTCAGAATGCTGCAGCTAGAGTACTGACGGGGACTAGCAGGAGGGAGCATATCTCACCCATATTGGCCTCTCTTCATTGGCTTCCTGTTAATTCTAGAATAGAATTTAAAATTCTTCTTCTTACTTATAAGGTTTTGAATAATCAGGTCCCATCTTATCTTAGGGACCTCGTAGTACCATATCACCCCATTAGAGCGCTTCGCTCTCAGACTGCAGGCTTACTTGTAGTTCCTAGGGTTTGTAAGAGTAGAATGGGAGGCAGAGCCTTCAGCTTTCAGGCTCCTCTCCTGTGGAACCAGCTCCCAATTCAGATCAGGGAGACAGACACCCTCTCTACTTTTAAGATTAGGCTTAAAACTTTCCTTTTTGCTAAAGCTTATAGTTAGGGCTGGATCAGGTGACCCTGAACCATCCCTTAGTTATGCTGCTATAGACGTAGACTGCTGGGGGGTTCCCATGATGCACTGTTTCTTTCTCTTTTTGCTCTGTATGCACCACTCTGCATTTAATCATTAGTGATCGATCTCTGCTCCCCTCCATAGCATGTCTTTTTCCCGTTTTTTTCCCTCAGCCCCAACCAGTCCCAGCAGAAGACTGCCCCTCCCTGAGCCTGGTTCTGCTGGAGGTTTCTTCCTGTTAAAAGGGAGTTTTTCCTTCCCACTGTAGCCAAGTGCTTGCTCATAGGGGGTCGTTTTGACCGTTGGGGTTTTACATAATTGTTGTATGGCCTTGCCTTACAATATAAAGCGCCTTGGGGCAACTGTTTGTTGTGATTTGGCGCTATATAAGAAAAAAAATTGAAATTGAAAAATTGAATTGAAATTGAATTGAAAGTACCCTGAGGTCTTGGATCCCTCTAAATTGGATGATGAGGAGTGGACACCTGAAGAGTGCCCAAAGAAGTTCCTGCACCGATTCCAGAAGAGATGGGCGGAGGAAACAGGAAATGCATGGAACCATTCTCCAGCAACTGAAATCCTGTTTAAAATAACTGTAAAAAAGGCTCTACCAGATGAGGTTCAGAAAGCCCTAGATGGAGTCGTGGGACTATCGAAAATGAATTGGGCTTTATACTCTGAGCATATTTGTCACCATCTTGAAATCTACAAGAAAGAAAAACAAAAAGAAGAAGATGCAGCCAAATCCCTGACGAAAAAATTGGTGCAGATGCAGTTGGGAGAATTAACCAAAGGCAAGAAAGAAAAAACAAAGACCCAGGCACCAATGATGACCCCTGTTCCTTCTGAGCCGGCAAGCACAGGCCCAACGGCAAACACTGCTGCCACCATACAGGCACCTGTGGTAACAGCCACACAGAGCCCCCAAAGAGCAGCAGGGAGCACTCCTGCAGGAGAAGTCTCAGCACCAGTGGAGCATCACTATCACTACCATAGCACTGGCACACCCGGGAATGGACCCACCTACAGTCATGGGTGGAGAGGAGAGTCATGGAACTTTCAAGGTCAAAGAGGAGGGTGGCGAAGAGGATCTCGCCAACCTTCATTTGGAAGCAGATTCCAAAACTCAGCTCCCAGGAACAGTCAAGCGGGACCGCCTATGGGACCAACACCCCCAATAGGGGATCAACCCTCTAATGAGTGTTGGAGCTGTGGACAACCTGGACATCGAATGAGAAATTGTCCAGCCCGACCTTGGGTTGGACCCTCTGCCTATTGGCAATAGGGAGGCCTAGAGAAGACAGAGGGGGAAACGGTGGCATTGCTATTTCTATGATACCTAAGGAAGAGCCAACCGTCACCCTTAATATACAAAACAGAGATTTCCCTTTCATGGTGGATACAGGGGCAACATACTCTTGCATAGGGAAAATGGGCGCTCATCTCCCCCTCTCTGGGTCTGTAATTAAGACCATCGGCTTCTCTGGGAAAACTCAAATAATACCTTTTACACGCCCACTTCCTGTAACGATTGCAGGAAAAACAATTGAAACACCCCTGTTATACTCACAAAATACACCTGTGAATTTGCTGGGAAGAGACATTTTATGTAAGCTACAAACCCAGATAGTGTGTACCCATCAAGGACTGCAAATACACTTTCCTGACGAAGCACTCACCAACATTATGGTGCTTATGGACATGGAAAACAAGGTCCGAACTGTGCAACCCATGGTATACTGGCTGAAGTTACAACCAGAAAATTCAAATCTTCAACTAGAATGGGAAAAATGGAAGCCCTGGGCAGAACAACATTATGCAGCAGTATATACACCTAGTTTACCTTTACATGTCACCCTGATGTTCGATACCAAAAAAGAACAGACTGACTATGCATGCTGCTGGGATGCATTGATGAATCAACGGCTGTTTCACATAACCACCACAGAAATTTATTTAGGCCCCCAAGGGGCCGCAGCTTCTGTCAAGCTAACTTCAGCTGAACAACAATGGTATCAAGTGCCGAATGCCACGCCTCATGTGACCGTTTTAGTCTCAGAAAAGTACGAATCCCATGACCTAGGTCCAATGGTAAAGACAGCCTCAGAAGTTGAAGAATGGCAAAACATGGAAAGTCCACAAGTACATCTGTCGAAAGACCAGCAGTTTATACGAATTAACTTAAAAGTAAATGATGAGGCTATAGCTCAAAAAGTGGAGCTCAATCCTAGACCAGAGGGACAGATGGTGTTATTGGCCCAACAAGAGAAATTGTAGAGCAAATACCACCAGTGGTGTGGTCCAAAAGCAAAACAGATGTAGGACTAGTAAAAACAGCCTTACCAGTAAAAATAAAAGTAAAACCGGGAGCAAAACTGCCTCACCAAAGGCAGTATCCATTAAAACCTCAGGCTATTGAAGGCATAAAACCAGTAATTAAGGGACTAATGGCAGCTGGAGTTTTAATAAAAACTGCAAGCCCATGCAATACTCCTATCTATCCTATCCCTAAAAACAATACCAAAGAGTATCGGCTGGTACATGATCTGCGTCCTATCAATGCAATAATAGAAATGGATGCACCTATAGTACCTGATCCGCATACTATACTATCAAGCATCCCTGCTGGAGCAAAATGGTACACAGTAATTGATCTGTGTTCAGCCTATTTCAGTGTGCCTGTGCACCCAGATTCACAACATTTGTTTGCATTCACATTTCTGGGACAACAGCTAACGTATACACGGCTACCTCAGGGACTGAACCTGTCCCCAGCCATCTTTAACAAAGTCCTGGCTGAAGATTTACAACACCTTGACATACCCAGTACATTGGTGCAATATATGGATGATCTCCTTATTGCATCAGAGACTCAAGAACAGTGTGAAAAAGATTCATTAATTGTATTGCATGCATTGGCAGATGGAGGTCATAAAGTAAGTAAGGACAAATTGCAGTTCTGCAAACAACAAGTAGAATACTTGGGAAGACAGTTGTGTGGGACCACGCGATGTATAGCCCCAAGCCAAGTGGAGGCTATAATCAAGGCTCCCAAACCCCAAACAGTGGGACAGATGCTTTCATTCCTTGGGATGGCAGGGTACAGTCGGCCGTGGATTTGTGATTATGCTATAAAAACTGCACCTTTGCGTGCCATGATTAGAGCAGTGGGGCAAACAAGCAATGCAGCTCTCCTCGTCTGGACAGATGAGGCAACGGGAGCTTTTGAGGCCCTAAAAACAGACATGCAATCTGCTCCCGCGTTAGGTAACCCAGATTATGGGAAACCTTTCCATTTGTATGTTACTGAAAAAGCTGGTTATGCTTGTGCTGTATAATGCAGGAAACAAATGAAGGAAAACAACCATTGGCCTATTATAGTACAAAGCTTGACAACATTGAAACAGGATTGCCACCATGCTATCAGGGTCTAGCAGCAGCTGCCTTTGCATTTCAAAAAGCATCATCCATAATCATGGGACATGCAGTAACGTTGTACATGTCGCATCAGTTACATGCCCTGCTAACCAGTCAACGTTTTGTCTTAACACAAGCTAGACGCACTGGATATGAAGTTGTGTTGTCCGCTCCAGAAATAACAATAACGTTGTCACACGGTGAATCCCGCCACCAAATTGACCACACCGTTAGATGGTACTCCACATAACTGTGTGGCAGAGACAGAGAAATTTTTGAGAGCCAGAGAATATTTGTATAATCACGCCATAGAGGCAGATCTAACCCTGTTCGTGGACGGCTCATGCTTTCGGGATGCCGCGGGATTGCATGCGGGTATGGGGATTGTTAAACTAAACACGGATGGCGAGACCTTTGAATTACTGGAGTCCCAAGGAATTGATCAGCCTTGTTCAGCCCAACTGGCAGAAATCAAAGCCTTAACTATGGCTTGCCAGATAGCTAAAGATCAACGTGTTAATATCTACACAGACTCAGCCTACGCTTATGGCGTATGTCATGTACATGCAAACATTTGGAAACAAAGGGGATTCCTGAGATCAGATGGCACCCCTGTCACTCATGGAGAAGCGATTTCCCAACTGTTACAAGCTCTCCAATTACCGTCTGAGGTAGCCATCATTAAATGTGCAGGTCATCAAAAGAATAATAACATCATAGCTCAAGGTAACAACCTAGCAGATGACGCAGCTCGTAAAGGAGCACAAGGGGAAAATATGTTTCCCCTGCTAACCATCCAAGATTGTGCCCCACTGGTTTCACTTGACGCACTGATAGTGGCTCAAAGTAGGGCCAACGGAGAAGAAAAACGAATGTGGGTTAAACGAGGCGCTATTGAGACATGTAGTCAGGGGCCAGCGGACAAGCTGTGGCGCAGTAGTCATGGACATTTTGTGTTACCCACCAATTTATTACGACATGCAATCATTTGGGCCCACGCACCCGATCATTGTTCGCGAGTCCAAATTATGAACAAACTAAAAGCTGTCTGGTGCTCACCATATATGGCAGCTACAGTGGACCGTTTGTTGAATGAGTGTGAAGTATGTGCACAGTACAATGTCCGGAAATCATTCACAGCCCCTTTAGCCCACATTCCGGTCCCTGATGGGCCATTCAGACATCTTATGATGGATTTCATAGACATGGGAACTGAAAACCGAGTTAAACGAATGAGATATGTTTTGGTAGTGATATGCAGGTTCAGCCGATGGATTGAGGCAGTAGCCTCTGCAAATCAAGACCATAAAACGGTAGCCAAATTCTTGTGCCGAGACGTCTTTCCAAGATTTGGCATTCCAGATACTATCTCATCTGACAACGGTAGGGCTTTTGTAGCCAAGGTTACACAAGAAACATTCAAACAATTGGGTATCAAACAGAAATTTGGGTGTGTTTATCACCCCCAATCAAATGGGGCAGTGGAACGGGCTAATGGCATTTTAAAAACAAACTAGCAAAAATCATAGCAGACAGCAATGGCAAACTAACCTGGCTGGATGCGTTGCCGCTTGCTCTATTGTCAATGCGCTCACAAACTAACCGACTAACCCATTTGACACCATTTGAAGCTCTTACAGGTCGGCCGATGCCTATTCCATACCTGAGAGGACCCTATGAAGGACCATCGCTGGAGCAGCTACAAGATGAATGGCATAATTATCTGAGACAGTTAACCCAAATACACAAAACTATCTTTTTGCAGGTCAAAGGGGCTACAGAAGATAGAGAAGCAGAGATTCCACTCGAAAATCAGACCATCCAGCCTGGTGATCTGGTTTATGTCAAAGTGTTCAAAAAGAAGTGGGACAGGCTCCGCCGAGAAGGTCCTTTTAAAGTTATTCTTGCCTCACGTACAGCAGTCAAAGTAGACGGTAAGGACACTTGGTTCCATTTAAACCGCTGCTGTAGGGTTGGTGGCCCAGCGCCCCTGCGGCCTCGGCAAGCTCGTCTTGGCAGAGCTGCCGGGCCAAGGGGGGAAGCAAGAGAAGCCAGAGACCCTACAGCAGCACCGAGGGACGGCCACGCCTCCCTGCAGCCAGAAACAGCACCGAGGGAAGGCCACGCCTCCCTGCAGCCAGGCGAACACCGGCCAAGGCGCTCACAGAGACTGATTGAACAAAGACGACGCACAGCTTCAAGAGTAGTGGATCCCTGCCAGATAGAGCAGCGACAGACTCAGATGCAGACTCAGAAACAACTGGAGACGCAGGCCAACAGACAGACAGAGATACAGACCGACAGATAGACAGGCCACAGGAGACATCAGACACAGACAGCAACTCAGTAGATTTACCGACAGAAGAACCGCAGGAAGTACAACCCAGACAAAGCACAGATACACCACACATCCCTAGTGACAGCTCATCTAGCGACGGCTCACTCAGTAGCACATCTAGTAGCACATCTCAACCGTCACCAGAACAATGATTAAGGAATTAGTCAAGGGATTGTCCATACTACTGGTGGTCAGTATGGGAGAAAATAGACATCCAAAACATACAACGGACTGTGCCGTGGCCATGGCCGCAATAGCAACTAAACAAGGCATTCTAAACACAGGAAAAACATATAATTTGGTATACATTAAATCAAAAACCTACAAGAACATAGGAATACAGGGAAAGCTGGGGGATTACATATTAGGCGAAGCCATTAGCATCAAATGTGAAGAGGAGGGAACACTCAACATAGAGGTAATTTGTGATAAAAGAGGATGCAGGGAAACCAAGCAAGACATAACTGTTACAGTACATGAAGCCACAAAATGGGTAAAAATCAAACCAAGGAAAGAGAGGACAATTAGAAGCCTAGAAACAAGCAGTCACTTAGGGAGAAGGGATCCCAGTACAGACCTAGCCCGCACACAAGGGTTGAAGACCAATTTATTTTACCAATGGTTGAAATTTTCGGCTAGGCAGATCAGTGAAAAGCCTTGCATAGCCTGTCACCGGAAGGGTGTGATACCTCAGGCTAAACCCCTACCTGATATCAACAACTGTTATAGGAGTCCCCAACATAACTCAGACCAAGCAGAGTGCTATACACAATGTGTTATGAAAATGGCAGTAGGTGATGAAAAATATGCTGCCGACAGTAAACTTTGTCCAGTGCCTCTAAGTACAGAAGGAACCGTTCCACCTATGATTAAAATAGAGAAAGGGATGATACACCCATTTTGTATAGCTAAAGGCTTAGTAGCACAATACATAAGCGATTGGCAGGTAGGGACGACCCAGTCAAAACACCACATACAGTGTATGCAAAAGCAGCAAGAATATAAACCGGCCAAAGCATCATGGAACATCACTGTATGTCACACCCTGCCAGCAGCAGGCATACAGTGTGAACAAATAGTACCGGCCACAGGGGGGTCTGTAATTGGACTGAATCTCACCCATGCTTCATGGGTATCTACTCCAAATTTAGCTAAGGGAACGGTACCCTTAGCTGACATCTTTTGGATATGCGGACAAAGAAGGAAACTCCTGTCATCGCTGTCCCCTAATTGGAAAGGCCTTTGTGCTCCCATGATGCTCACAGGAGCAATAACAGTAATTGAAATGCCAAATTCAATACAACCCATGCCACAGAAACTTCGTAAGAAAAGAGGAATAATGACATTTAAAACAGACTACAACGTCACAGTAAGAACCGGGATACCAGAAGGGATACCCCGACAATTAGAAGCCATAGACAGTAGCAGAGTCAAAGCAGATGAAGACGGGGATAAATGGGGATGGGCATTGGCTCTGTTCGGGGTTACTCCAAAAGTCCGTTCTAGGTTCCAGGAGGTGCAGTGGATTAATTACTTGTGGTATAATCAACAAAGATATTTGAATTGGACATTGGCAGCTGTAGGAGCCTTAACCGTACAACTGCACGCCACCTCACTAATGACAATGCAAAATAGATTAGCTATCGAGATGATGATGGCTGATGAACAAGGAGTTTGTATTATGATCAAAGCCACCGAATGTTGCACAGCTATTCCCATGCGTACAGGGGAAGACGGAAATTTGACAGAGCTCTTAATCACAACAGGAACTATTAAGTAACTCCATAGGAGGAAGAAATGAAACTGACGATTCTGGATACATCGTAGGGAATGGAGTGAATATTGGCCCACTATTTACACTATTTGGGGCTCTAAGGAGAGGGTGGATATCATGGAAAGACTGGTTATATCAGATAGGTGTAGTCTTGGCACTAACAGGGGTGGCGGTCTTGCTGGTAATATGTTGTGGTATTCCCTTGATAAAATTTCTGGTCAATAAATTGATTGCATCCACAGTAGGACAGCTCCCACTGTTAGCCGTCCGAGCCCTAGAAGAAAGCACAAACGAAATAGACAGAGAACCAGAATATATGGAAATGGATGAAATACCAATTATCCTCCCCGACAGCCCCCAGCTACCTAATATTGTGGCGTATACCCCAGATAGGGAGGACTGGGATGGACCGTGCTTGGTGATATTGTAGACGAGGAAGAAGACATGCACGCACATTTACATTCACACACATGCACCCACAACAATGAGGGATAGGATAGACAATATCTGAAAGAATGACATGAAGCAGTAATAATGACCGTATATGTATATTAATAGGACACAGGAGTATGGCTGAGAGACCAGACTCCCCTGATCAGGGACTTATGCCTGATCTGCCTCTATCAAGTCTGATTGGACTCTCAGAACTGTTTGGAGAAGAGGATATACCGGAGGGACGGTCGAGCCATGATTGGTCACCACAGCCGCCATCCACCCAGCAGCTAAACCAGTTGGCAACAGAAGGATCCTCATCGTTCCAGCACCTGGCGATGACGGCTTCACAGAATCTGCCTGCAGCAAGAGTCGGCCCGAGGACTCCACCATCATCTGAAGGACCCTTTGGACTCGGGAACACACCCCTTCCGCAGATGCCATGGAGACAGTCACATGTGCCAGTGGCAACGATACCCTCCAGGGGAGGCAGCCAAGGTCGGCCGTATGCAGCAACCGCCCGAGTGCATCCTAGACCCAATTCACTGTTAGGACCTGTCCCCAGCTTTCCACCCCCAAGGCAGGAGAGATATTCCGATCAGCCCAGTGCCTCTGGAGGAGGATCAGCAGGGGTGGACCTTAGCCGAACTCACCCACCAGGACAGAGGGGAGCTTTGTACAGGCTGCTAAATGCCCAGAGTGTCCCAACCACTTGCCCGTGCGACATCAACAATACTCCCCCCACACACAAGATGCCTTCCCCCTTGTACTTCCTGTCCCCTGGACTGCACAACCTTAATCTGGTCATGGTCACCCCACTGGACATGGCAATCTTGGCTCGAGAGCTTCGTCTTCCACAAGAGTCTGCTCGAAAAAACCTTGGAGCAGCTCCTGCCCCTCACAAATCACATTCCCCATGGGCTATTTGATGAAATCATGCCACAACTGAGTCAGACAGCTGCATACCTGTTAAGGATACACCGTGACAATGCCAACATCTCTTGTGCTCAGGAGGGTCTCCATACTCAACTGTGTTATCTTCAGTCTAGTATGGACATGCTAGCCAGCATGATGGAGCATATGGAGAGGGAACACCTAGGGCTAGCCACCACCACCCTGAATGTGGGCAAGAATTCTCTGGGGGCCCTGTACAACTTGGCCAAGCAGCACAAGGAGCTGGAAAGATCCATCAGAGAACTGCGCGACTGTCTGAAAGCCAGAATTCCTGATCCTCCCCCCACTACCCCTGAAAGGCCAACCTCCCCATATTCCCCAACTTCTCCCAAAACTTCAGACGCTGAGTAAATGCTGAGGAGCGCGGACTGACGTAATGGCACTGAAAACGGACGATGACCTTGGTTCTTGAGTTTGAATTGCGGACTGGTTTCAGAAATCCGAGTGTAAATAAAAACAAAGAAGGATATATGTTAGTAACAAAGGTCGGGTAAATGTCTGTCCTTACCATCATCTGCGTAACACAGATAAAGCTAAATGCATACACATAGATATCACATTGCAAAGTTATAAAAAGGGGACCCTTACACGGCGTGTTTGGAGATTTAGTAGTAAAGATGCACCATAGGGACCCCTTTTTCTTAAATTATAGCATGCCTCAAGAGACATGCATCGCCTAAATTTGGCGTCTGGCCAAAAAGGGAATTAGAAAACAAGCTGAAAAAGAAGAAAAACAAAGTGGAAAATGGTGAGAAATGGCCTATAATGAAAACCATTATATGATTGATTAAGGCAAATGACTTAAGGACGGACATGAAGGGAAACCATTTATTGTGTTTATCATTTAACTAGATATAGCTGCGCTAACCTTAGAATAGTTTCTTGATTGGTTGACTAAATAGTGGTAACGAAGGGGTTGTTTGATGCAGTTAAATAATAAATGTGTGACGCTTTAACAAAATAATATGTAGAACCAAGTATAATGGGTTGGAGCCTCTGGTTGAGTGAGACAATAGATGCCAGAAGATGATTGGTTGCACTAATGTCAATGTAATGCCTTTACTTTGCCATGATTAAGAGTTTGCTGTAACTTTTTTATGTGGCCATTTTAAGTGCCTTGATTTACACCAAAACTCAATGTTTGAATGTCACCTCGCGTTGATATAATCCAGCTAATTGATCACCTTGTGCTTTAGTATGTAGGTTCACCTGCACTTAAATATATTTACCGTGTGAAGTATCACTTATATTCATATCCGCACCAGAGTTATCAGTAATTCGAGTGATGTGTTTTTCTTTTTTTATTATTGCAATGCACAAATGAGGGTGTCTTGTCAGTAATGGGACTCTTTCGAGTCCCAGAGGAGGGACTGTAGCAGACTTTTTAGGTCCTTATTTGAACTATGATGAACTATCAAGTGTCCTGATCTGAACTATATGTCCTCTGGCTGAACTAGCAGGTGTTCAACCCAAAAAGGGCTCTATTAGTCATTTGGTCTGTCAGGTACTTTCCAAGGCCTGTTAGGTACTTTCCAAGTTGGCTGATATCCCAGCAGTGATGAGGCCGCAGGCCAGGTGCAGTGGGCCTCAGGCCAGCTGCACCTGTGGCAGAAGGTGTTTTAAAAAAAAAAAAATCAGTTGTAAATCCTTCAAGTTTTAATGGGAGCGTTTGTCACATTGAAATAATGACCTAACACCTGCTTAGGGTTCACTAGAGGACGCTTCCAATAGAAAACCATGTCTTGGGAATAAAATAAATAAAAAAGTTGAAGGAGGAGTGATGCCCGCGGGTCTCCAATATATAGATGAGCGCAGTCGTCGCATATTCAGTCTCTCTAGAGGACTCAGTTTGTATAAGCTCTGTGTCGAAGGCTTAAATAAACTTAAAAACTCTGTGCATTTTATCTTGCTTAAGGCTGAATTATTCCAAAGTGTTGTGTCCTTTTCTTGCAAACCACTTGCAATTAGTTTGTGTTATCTAAAGAAGACATCCTGAGATGACCAAAAAGAAGGACCACGACACCACTCTGTCTTATCTAGCTTTCCTGACATCTTAGTGACTGGTTTCAGGATGTTACCGAGTTTAGCATCCAGCATCTCCCCAGTATTACGAGTCACCTTCTGAACCACCGCGTTATAGCCCATGGGACTGATGGTTTCTTTTCCGGGCTCGGTATGGTATTATGGTTCTTCTTCATTTGCTAGCTCTTGTTCTGTGTTGCTGTCTTGGTTAGCTAGCGCTTCGCTAGCTGCCAGCTTGTTGCCCTTTTTCTGCATTTCTCTCTTCTTGGGCATATTAAAACATTCTCCAGTGACATGTTCAGTGCCTGTGTAGGTCTAGCGGTAGTTTAAGCAAAGTTTTAGCAACAGGAAAACCGAGAAATAATGTTTTAGTTAAATCCAGCAAGGAGACCGATAACAATGCATCTATCCCCCTCTGTGCATCATGTGACCTCCTCTGTGCATTGTTCAGCTATACAGCGCACTTTGCACAAAGAGATGCTATATAATGTTGTAATGCAGAGGAAGCCTTTTCTACGTACACACCACACACAGAGTCGCTTGAGGTATGCTAAAGCACCTTTGGACAAGCCAGGTTCATTTTGGAATAAGGTGCTGTGGACTGGTGAAACTAAAATTGAGTTATTTGGACATAACAAGGGGCAGCATGCATGGCTGAAGAAGACCACAGCATTCCAAGAAAAGTGCTTGCTACCTACAGTAAAATTTGGAGGTGGTTCCATCATGCTGTGTGGCTGTGTGGCCGGTACTGGGAATCTTGTTAAAGTTGAGGGTCATATGGATTCCAGTCAATATCAGCAGGTTCTTGAGAACAATGTTCATGAATAAGTTGAAGTTGCACCAGGGCTGGATCTTTCAACAAGAGAACGATCCTAAACACTGCTCAAAATCTACTAAGGCATTCATGCAGAGGAACAAGTACAACGTTCTGGAATGGCCATCTCAGTCCCCAGACCTGAATATTATTGAAAATCTGTGGCGTGATTTTAACCGGGCTGTCGATGCTCGGAAACCAACAAACCTGAGATGTTTTGTAAAGAAGAATGGTCCAAAAAACCTTCAACCAGAATCCAGACTCTCACTGGAAGCTATAGGAAGTGTTTAGAGGCTGTCATTTCTGCAAAAGGAGAACCGACTAAATATTGATGTATTTTTTTCTGTTGGGGTGCCCAAATTTATGCACCTACCTAATTTTGCTTGAAGAATTATTGCACACTTTCTGTAAATCATATAAACTTCATTTCACTTCTCAAATATCACTGTGTTTGTCTGCAATATGATATATTTAACTGAAATTGCTGATCCAAATAACCAATGATTTATAAAGGAAAATCATGGAAATCATCAGGGGTGCCCAAACTTTTACATACAACTGTACATAAGTATTTACAGCCTTTACCATGAAGCTCAAATTTGAGCTCAGGTGCATCCCGTTTCCACAGATCATCCTTGAGATGTTTTTACAGCTCATTTGGAGTCCACCTGGAGTAAATTCAGTTAATTGGACATGATTTGGAAAGACACACACCTGTCTACATATAAGGTCCCACAGTTGACAGTCAGAGCACAAACCGAGCATGAAGTCAAAGGAATTGTCTGTAGATTTAAGACAGGATTGTCTTAAGTTTCAAATCTGGGGAAGGGTACATAAACATTTCTACTGCTTTGAAGGTCCCAATGAGCACAGTGGCCTCCATCATCCGTAAATGGAAGAAGTTTGTTTCCACCAGTACTCTTCCTAGAGCTGGCCACCCATCTAAACTGAGTGATCACGGGAGAAGGCCCTTAGTCATGGAGGTGATGAAGAACATGATGGTCACTCTGTCAGAGCTCCAGCATTCCTCTATGGAGAGAGGAGAACCTTCCAGAAGGACAGCTATCTCTGCAGCAATCCACCAATCAGGCCTGTATGGTCGAGTGGCCCGACGGAAGCCACTCCTTAGTAAAAGGCACATGGCAACCTGCCTGGAGTTTGTCAAAAGGCTTTGTGCTGTGGGGATGTTTTTCAGCAGCAGGAACTGGGAGACTAGTCAGGATTGAGGGAAAGATGAATGCAACAATGTACAGAGACATTCTGGATGAAAACCTGCTCCAGAGCGTTGTTGACCTCAGTCTGGGGTGACGGTTCATCTTTCAGCAGGACAATGACCCTAAGCACACAGCCAAGATATCAAAGGAGTGGCTTCAGGACAACTCTGTGAACGTCCTTGAGTGGCCCAGCCAGAGCCCAGACCTGAATCTGATTGAACATCTCTGGAGAGATCTGAAAATGGCTGTGCACCGATGCTCCCCATCCAACCTAATGGAGCTTGAGAGGTGCTGCAAAGAGGAACGGACAAAACTGCCCAAAGATAGGTGCACCAAGCTTGTGACATCATATTCAAGAAGACTTGAGGCTGCCAAAGATGCATCAACAAAGTATTGAGTAAAGGGTGTGAATACTTATGTACATGTGATTAAGTGCGCTTTAGCATACCTCAAGTGACTTTGTTTGTGGCGTGTACGCAGAAAAGGCTTCCTCTGCATTACAACATCATACAGCATCTCTTTGTGCAAAGTGCACTGTATAGCTTAGTTTTTTTTATTTTTAATAAATTTGCAATACTTAAAAAAAATAAAACTTTTTTCATATTGTCATTATGGAGTGTTGTGAGTAGAATTTTGAGGGGAAAATGAATTTCAGCCATTTCGGAATAAGGCTGTAACAACAAAATGTGGAAAAGGTGAAGTGCTGTGAATCAATCAATCAAACAATCAATCAATTTTTTTATATAGCGCCAAATCACAACAAACAGTTGCCCCAAGGCGCTTTATATTGTAAGGCAAGGCCATACAATAATTATGTAAAACCCCAACGGTCAAAAACGACCCCCTGTGAGCAAGCACTTGGCTACAGTGGGAAGGAAAAACTCCCTTTTAACAGGAAGAAACCTCCAGCAGAACCAGGCCCAGGGAGGGGCAGTCCTCTGCTGGGACTGGTTGGGGCTGAGGGAGAGAACCAGGAAAAAGACATGCTGTGGAGGGGAGCAGAGATCGATCACTAATGATTAAATGCAGAGTGGTGCATACAGAGCAAAAAGAGAAAGAAACAGTGCATCATGGGAACCCCCCAGCAGTCTACGTCTATAGCAGCATAACTAAGGGATGGTTCAGGGTCACCTGATCCAGCCCTAACTATAAGCTTTAGCAAAAAGGAAAGTTTTAAGCCTAATCTTAAAAGTAGAGAGGGTGTCTGTCTCCCTGATCTGAATTGGGAGCTGGTTCCACAGGAGAGGAGCCTGAAAGCTGAAGGCTCTGCCTCCCATTCTACTCTTACAAACCCTAGGAACTACAAGTAAGCCTGCAGTCTGAGAGCGAAGCGCTCTATTGGGGTGATATGGTACTACGAGGTCCCTAAGATAAGATGGGACCTGATTATTCAAAACCTTATAAGTAAGAAGAAGAATTTTAAATTCTATTCTAGAATTAACAGGAAGCCAATGAAGAGAGGCCAATATGGGTGAGATATGCTCTCTCCTTCTAGTCCCCGTCAGTACTCTAGCTGCAGCATTTTGAATTAACTGAAGGCTTTTTAGGGAACTTTTAGGACAACCTGATAATAATGAATAATGAAAGCAGTCCTACATATTTGTTTAATATGCGCTTTGAATGACATATCCTGATCAAAAATGACTCCAAGATTTCGCACAGTATTACTAGAGGTCAGGGTAATGCCATCCACAGTAAGGATCTGGTTAGACACCATGTTTCTAAGATTTGTGGGGCCAAGTACAATAACTTCAGTTTTATCTGAGTTTAAAAGCAGGAAATTAGAGGTAATCCATGTCTTTATGTCTGTAAGACAATCCTGCAGTTTAGCTAATTGGTGTGTGTCCTCTGGCTCCATGGATAGATAAAGCTGGGTATCATCTGCGTAACAATGAAAATTTAAGCAATACCGTCTAATAATACTGCCTAAGGGAAGCATGTATAAAGTGAATAAAATTGGTCCTAGCACAGAACCTTGTGGAACGCCATAATTAACGTTAGTCTGTGAAGAAGATTCCCCATTTACATGAACAAATTGTAATCTATTAGACAAATATGATTCAAACCACCGCAGCGGAGTGCCTTTAATACCTATGGCATGCTCTAATCTCTGTAATAAAATTTTATGGTCAACAGTATCAAAAGCAGCACTGAGGTCTAACAGAACAAGCACAGAGATGAGTCCACTGTCCGAGGCCATAAGAAGATCATTTGTAACCTTCACTAATGCTGTTTCTGTACTATGATGAATTCTAAAACCTGACTGAAACTCTTCAAATAGACCATTCCTCTGCAGATGATCAGTTAGCTGTTTTACAACTACCCTTTCAAGAATTTTTGAGAGAAAAGGAAGGTTGGAGATTGGCCTATAATTAGCTAAGATAGCTGGGTCAAGTGACGGCTTTTTAAGTAATGGTTTAATTACTGCCACCTTAAAAGCCTGTGGTACATAGCCAACTAACAAAGATAGATTGATCATATTTAAGATCGAAGCATTAAACATATTAAACATGTTGATGGTTTGGATGAAGTAACTAATGAAAATAACTCAGACAGAACAATCGGAGAGAAAGAGTCTAACCAAATACCGGCATCACTGAAAGCAGCCAAAGATAACGATACGTCTTTGGGATGGTTATGAGTAATTTTTTCTCTAATAGTTAAAATTTTGTTAGCAAAGAAAGTCATGAAGTCATTACTAGTTAAAGTTAATGGAATACTCAGCTCAATAGAGCTCTGACTCTTTGTCAGCCTGGCTACAGTGCTGAAAAGAAACCTGGGGTTGTTCTTATTTTCTTCAATTAGTGATGAGTAGAAAGATGTCCTAGCTTTACGGAGGGCTTTTTTTTTATAGAGCAACAGACTCTTTTTCCAGGCTAAGTGAAGATCTTCTAAGTTAGTGAGACGCCATTTCCTCTCCAACTTACGGGTTATCTGCTTTAAGCTACGGGTTTGTGAGTTATACCACGGAGTCAGGCACTTCTGATTTAAAGCTCTCTTTTTTAGAGGAGCTGCAGCATCCAAAGTTGTCTTCAATGAGGATGTAAAACTACTGACGAGATACTCTATCTCACTTACAGAGTTTAGGTAGCTACTCTGCACTCTGTTGGTATATGGCATTAGAGAACATAAAGAAGGAATCATATCCTTAAACCTAGATACAGCAAATGCTTTCTGGATGCACAGTATTTCAACAACTAAAAAGTTGCTCAATCAATATTGCTCTGAATTGTCCTAGTTTTACTACTACAGTGCACCACTAAGTGGAATTAATGAGTCATAAAATCTGTTTTCTTCATAATGAAATAAAACATTATGGAGTCACTTTGATTAAAGGTGTTTTTTTTTTTCTTAATACATGGCAGAGCTGTTAAACTTATACACTGGAGTTAATGTGTTTGCAGTGAGTCTGTGGAAATATTGAGGAAAATACAAGCATTAGATCAGGACTTGGTATCAACATTCATTCATTTATTTTCTGCCACTTGTCGTCAGAGTCCCTCCTGGACAGTCAAGCTTCTCAGCCTTTGGTAACAACAGGTAAAGTAGTTAGATTAGGGCACAAACAAACTAAACAAAACAACACAAAACTGATCAGGACATCCCAAAGAGTCTTTTGCACTTCACCTGCCAGTGGTCACAGTGTTTTTTTGTTTGTTTGTTTGCTTTTTGTTATTGGTTTTTTTTTATTTTAACCAGTCTGCAACTGCCTCTTGTTAACGTCATCCCTCTTTTACGTTACTGTTCCTTTTATGTCCTTCGTCTTCACCTTTTTCTCATTATGAAGTAATCAAAAGCATTATTGTGATGGACAGACTTTGGGGGACAGAAGCCTCTCAGCAAGATGGACATGAAGGGAGACACAGAGAGAACATGGACTAAAGTCTGAATAAAGGCTCCCGTTCATCCCCACTGGGGTTTCTATCGCGTGTTAGTGCATCTGCAGTTAAGCAGAGAGGATGAGTAATATCTCACAGTGATACCTTTATCCAGTCTACACAATCAGCATCCATACAGCCTCACCAAGGTCTGGATCGTCTCTAACATGCCACGTCCCTCTGGGGTGTTTGGCACAAAGGCTTCCATTCTCCCTGGACGAACACACTCATACGTGCACAGCAGTCCATTAGACAGTAAGCCAGTCTTTGCCCAGGAGAAAACAAACTGTGCCACTTTCACCTGCAGACAGATCCCACTCAGCCGGACCATGATGCAGCCTGTGTATTTTTTACACCAAGCCATCTGCAAGAGATATTTGTGATCCAATCAACTTTACTCTAATCCAGTTCACACACCTGCTCCCCTGCTTACTGCACGGGCCGCGATATACCTAACTGATGGAGGCATCCGACGGCCACGGCAGCCGTGATATTAACGTTGAAGCCAGTGGTGGGAAATAACTGCTTTCTTGCCAAGTAATAGTAATAAAAGCAGATAACCCGTAAGTTGGAGAGGAAATGGCGTCTCACTAATTTAGAAGATCTTCACTTAGCCTGGAAAAAGAGTCTGTTGCTCTATAAAAAAGCCCTCCGTAAAGCTAGGACATCTTTCTACTCATCACTAATTGAAGAAAATAAGAACAATCCCAGGTTTCTTTTCAGCACTGTAGCCAGGCTGACAAAGAGTCAGAGCTCTATTGAGCTCAGTATTCCATTAACTTTAACTAGTAATGACTTCATGACTTTCTTTGCTAACAAAATTTTAACTATTAGAGAAAAAATTACTCATAACCATCCCAAAGACGTATCGTTGTCTTTGGCTGCTTTCAGTGATGCCGGTATTTGGTTAGACTCATTCTCTCCGATTGTTCTGTCTGAGTTATTTTCATTAGTTACTTCATCCAAACCATCAACATGTTTATTAGACCCCATTCCTACCAGGCTGCTCAAGGAAGCCCTACCATTAATTAATGCTTCGATCTTAAATATGATCAATCTATCTTTGTTAGTTGGCTATGTACCACAGGCTTTTAAGGTGGCAGTAATTAAACCATTACTTAAAAAGCCATCACTTGACCCAGCTATCTTAGCTAATTATAGGCCAATCTCCAACCTTCCTTTTCTCTCAAAAATTCTTGAAAGGGTAGTTGTAAAACAGCTAACTGATCATCTGCAGAGGAATGGTCTATTTGAAGAGTTTCAGTCAGGTTTTAGAATTCATCATAGTACAGAAACAGCATTAGTGAAGGTTACAAATGATCTTCTTATGGCCTCGGACAGTGGACTCATCTCTGTGCTTGTTCTGTTAGACCTCAGTGCTGCTTTTGATACTGTTGACCATAAAATTTTATTACAGAGATTAGAGCATGCCATAGGTATTAAAGGCACTGCGCTGCGGTGATTTGAATCATATTTGTCTAATAGATTACAATTTGTTCATGTAAATGGGGAATCTTCTTCACAGACTAAAGTTAATTATGGAGTTCCACAAGGTTCTGTGCTAGGACCAATTTTATTCACTTTATACATGCTTCCCTTAGGCAGTATTATTAGATGGTATTGCTTAAATTTTCATTGTTACGCAGATGATACCCAGCTTTATCTATCCATGAAGCCAGAGGACACACACCAATTAGCTAAACTGCAGGATTGTCTTACAGACATAAAGACATGGATGACCTCTAATTTCCTGCTTTTAAACTCAGATAAAACTGAAGTTATTGTACTTGGCCCCACAAATCTTAGAAACATGGTGTCTAACCAGATCCTTACTCTGGATGGCATTACCCTGACCTCTAGTAATACTGTGAGAAATCTTGGAGTCATTTTTGATCAGGATATGTCATTCAAAGCGTATATTAAACAAACATGTAGGACTACTTTTTTGCATTTACGCAATATCTCTAAAATTAGAAAGGTCTTGTCTCAGAGTGATGCTGAAAAACTAATTCATGCATTTATTTCCTCTAGGCTGGACTATTGTAATTCATTATTATCAAGTTGTCCTAAAAGTTCCCTAAAAAGCCTTCAGTTAATTCAAAATGCTGCAGCTAGAGTACTGATGGGGACTAGAAGGAGAGAGCATATCTCATCCATATTGGCCTCTCTTCATTGGCTTCCTGTTAATTCTAGAATAGAATTTAAAATTCTTCTTCTTACTTATAAGGTTTTGAATAATCAGGTCCCATCTTATCTTAGGGACCTCGTAGTACCATATCACCCCAATAGAGCGCTTCGCTCTCAGACTGCAGGCTTACTTGTAGTTCCTAGGGTTTGTAAGAGTAGAATGGGAGGCAGAGCCTTCAGCTTTCAGGCTCCTCTCCTGTGGAACCAGCTCCCAATTCAGATCAGGGAGACAGACACCCTCTCTACTTTTAAGATTAGGCTTAAAACTTTCCTTTTTGCTAAAGCTTATAGTTAGGGCTGGATCAGGTGACCCTGAACCATCCCTTAGTTATGCTGCTATAGACTTAGACTGCTGGGGGGTTCCCATGATGCACTGTTTCTTTCTCTTTTTGCTCTGTATGCACCACTCTGCATTTAATCATTAGTGATCGATCTCTGCTCCCCTCCACAGCATGTCTTTTTCCTGGTTCTCTCCCTCAGCCCCAACCAGTCCCAGCAGAAGACTGCCCCTCCCTGAGCCTGGTTCTGCTGGAGGTTTCTTCCTGTTAAAAGGGAGTTTTTCCTTCCCACTGTAGCCAAGTGCTTGCTCACAGGGGGTCGTTTTGACCATTGGGGTTTTACATAATTATTGTATGGCCTTGCCTTACAATACAAAGCGCCTTGGGGCAACTGTTTGTTGTGATTTGGCGCTATATAAAAAATTGATTGATTGATTAATGTGAGAGCAGCGTTTGTCTTTTCAAAGGATAAGAAAGAACATTCGCTTGAATTAAACTTATGAGACTGCAAGCGGAACCTTGGTGTGTTTAATGCCTCTCATAGTGATGAGCTTCATGGAAGGTCACGCAGAATCCTGAAAGGGACCCTTTAATATCATTAAAGGAGGCCAGTGTTAAAGCCATTAACAACCATTTCCCATCAGTCAGGATTATCACACTGTCGCTTCATTTGCATCTAGTATTGTGATAAATGATAAGAAAGAATAAAGTCTTCTGATCCCACGACATCCTGCTGGAGCACAGTAATGACTTGGTTAAAGAACCTTTTGAAGAACTTAATTCTTCCTTTGTCACACTTTAATGTAAAATGTAGGGTAGGTCAAAGGGCATCACGGTCAATAGAAGAGTCCTACACCCAGCTGTGATGTTTTGTTGTCACATCTTTGCTCACATCCTACAACCCCAATTCCAATGAAGTTGGGACATTGTGTGAAATGTAAATGAAAACAGAATGCAATGATTTGCAAATCCTCTTCAACCTATATTCAATTGAATACACCACAAAGACAAGATATTTAATGTTCAAACTGATAAACTTTTCTGTTTTTGTGCAAATATTTGCTCATTTTGAAATGGATGCCTGCAACACTTTTCAAAAAAGTTGGGACAGTGGTATGTATACCACTGTGTTACATCACCTTTCCTTCTAACGACACTCAATAAGCGTTTGGGAACTGAAGACACTAATTGTGAGTGTCATGATTGGGTATAAAAGGAGCATCCCCAAAAGTCTCAGCCATTCACAAGCAAAGATGCGGCGAGGATCACCACTTTGTCAACAACTGTATGAAAAAATAGTCAAATAGTTTAAGAACAATGTTTCTCAACATTCAATTGCAAGGAATTATGGATTCCATCATCTACAGTCCATAATATAATCAGAAGATTCAGAAAATCTGGAGAACTTTCTACACATAAGCTAGTTGTTGAAAACCAACATTGAATGCCAGTGACCTTCGATCCTTCAGGCGGCACTGTATTAAAAACAGACATCATTTTGTAAAGGATCTTACCGCGTGGGCTCAGGAATACTTCAGAAAACCACTGTCAGTTAACACAGTTCCTCACTACATCTACAAGTGCAAGTTAAAACTCTACCATGCAAAGCGGAAGCCAAACATCAACAACATCCAGAAATGCCGCCACCTTCTCTGGGCCCGAGCTCACTTGAAATGGACAGACGCAAAGTGGAAAAGTGTGCAGTGGTCTGATAAGTCCACATTTCAAATTGTTTTTGGAAGACATGGACATTGTGTCCTTCGGACAAAAGAGGAAAAAGACCATCCAGATTGTTACCAGCGCAAAGTTCAAAAGCCCGCATCTGTGATGGTGTGGGGGTGTGTTAGCGCCTATGCCATGGGCAACTTACACATCTGTGATGGCACCATCAATGCTGAAAGGTACATCCAGGTTTCGGGTGTTTAAATACATTAATATTCTACTTGTGTTATAATGTGACTGTCCCATCATAACATACTGTATGTAATAGAGATATAAATTGTGAAATGTTTGTTCATCTGTGGACTGTTATGACCAAATTGTACAAAATGAAGGGGGTTTGGGGGCTTCTAAGCTTTTTATTTAAAAACAAGATCATTTCAGCGATGTCAATCAATCAATCAATTTTATTTATATAGCGCCAAATCACAACAACAGTTGCCCCAAGGTGCTTTATATTGTAAGGCAAGGCCATACAATAATTATGTAAAAACCCCAACGGTCGAAACGACCCCCTGTGAGCAAGCACTTGGCGACAGTGGGAAGGAAAAACTCCCCCTTAACAGGAAGAAACCTCCAGCAGAACCAGGCTCAGGGAGGGGCAGTCTTCTGCTGGGACTGGTTGGGGCTGAGGGAGAGAACCAGGAAAAAGACATGCTGTGGAGGGGAGCAGAGATCAATCACTAATGATTAAATGCAGAGTGGTGCATACAGAGCAAAAAGAGAAAGAAACACTCAGTGCATCATGGGAACCCCCCAGCAGTCTAAGTCTATAGCAGCATAACTAAGGGATGGTTCAGGGTCACCTGATCCAGCCCTAAGTATAAGCTTTAGCAAAAAGGAAAGTTTTAAGCCTAATCTTAAAAGTAGAGAGGGTGTCTGTCTCCCTGATCCAAATTGAGAGCTGGTTCCACAGGAGAGGAGCCTGAAAGCTGAAGGCTCCTCTCCTGTGGAACCAGTTAGTACTCTAGCTGAAGCATTTTGAATTAACTGAAGGCTTTTCAGGGAACTTTTAGGACAACCTGATAATAATGAATTACAATAGTCCAGCCTAGAGGAAATAAATGCATGAATTAGTTTTTCAGCATCACTCTGAGACAAGACCTTTCTAATTTTAGAGATATTGCGTAAATGCAAAAAAGCAGTCCTACATATTTGTTTAATATGCGCATTGAATGACATATCCTTGGTCTACCACTATGTTTGCCTTTAACAACCTTCCCATGTTGTTTGTATTTGGTCCAGAGTTTAGACACAGCTGACTGTGAACAACCAACATCTTTTGCAACATTGCGTGATGATTTACCCTCTTTTAAGACTTTGATAATCCTCTCCTTTGTTTCAATTGACATCTCTCGTGTTGGAGCCATGATTCATGTCAGTCCACTTGGTGTAACAGCTCTCCAAGGTGTGTTCACTCCTTTTTAGATGCAGACTAATGAGCAGATCTGATATGATGCAGGTGTTAGTTTTGGGGATGAAAATTTACAGGGTGATTCCATAATTTTTTCCTCAGAATTGAGTGATTCCATATTTTTTTCCTCTGCTTGGTCTAAAAAAGTAACCGTTACTGACTGCCACAATCTTTTTTTCTTGATTTCTTGTAGTGTTTCTTAAAGCCAGAAAGTTGCCATTTGAAATGACTTTAGTTTTGTGTCATGTCTGTGATCTGCTTTTTTTCTACAAAATTAAACAACTGAATGAACATCCTCCGACGCCGGTGATTCCATAATTTTTGCCAGGGGTTGTATGCGCATTGAATGACATATCCTGATCAAAAACGACTCCAAGATTTCTCACAGTATTACTAGAGGTCAGGGTAATGCCATCCAGAGTAAGGATCTGGTTAGACACCATGTTTCTAAGATTTGTGGGGCCAAGTACAATAACTTCAGTTTTATCTGAGTTTAAAAGCAGGAAATTAGAGGTCATCCATGTCTTTATGTCTGTAAGACAATCCTGCAGTTTAGCTAATTGGTGTGTGTCCTCTGGCTTCATGGATAGATAAAGCTGGGTATCATCTGCGTCAATGTTAATATTTGGTACAGTAGCCTTTGTTTGCAATTACAGAGGTCAAACGTTTCCTGTAGATTTTCACCAGGTTTTCACACACTGCAGCAGGGATTTTGGTCCACTCCTCCATACAGATCTTCTCCAAATCTTTCAGGTTTGGAGTTTCAGTTCCCTCCAAAGATTTTCTATTGAGTTCAGGTCCTGAGACTGGCCAGGCCACTCCAGGTGCCCTAACCTCTCCTGAGTAGTCCTGGCTGTGTGTTTGGGTTCATTGTTATCCTGGAAGACCCAGCCATGACCCGTCTTCAATGCTCTTACTGAGGGAAGGAGGTTGTTTGCCAAAATCTCGCAATACATGACCCCATCCATCCTCCCTTCAATATGGTGCAGTCGCCCTGTCCCCTTTGCAGAAGAGCACCCCCAGAGTATGATGTTTCATCCTCTAAATATGGTAAGTGGAGTTGATTCCAAAAAGCTCTATTCTGGTCTCATCTGACCACATGACCTTCTCCCATGCCTCCTCTGGATCATCCAGATGGTCACTGGTGAACTTCAAACAGGTCTGGACATGTAGTGGCTTGAGCAGGGGGACCTTGCTGCCCTGCAGGATTTTAAACCATGACAGCATCATGTGTTACTAATGTAATCTTTGTGACTGTGGTCCCAGCTCTCTTTAGGTCATTGACCAGGTCCTCCTGTGTAGTTCTGAGCTTTCTCAGAATCATCCTTACCCCACAAAGTCAGATCTTGCATGGAATCCCAGACCGAGGGAGATTGACAGTCATCTTGTGTTTCTTCCATTTTCTAATAAATAATCATAACAGTTGTTGTCTTCTACCAAGCTGCTTGCCTGTTGTCCTGTAGTCCATCCCAGCCTTGTGCAGGTCTACAGTTTTGTCCCTGGTGTCCTTAGACAGCTCTTTGGTCTTGGCTATGGTGGACAGGTTGGAGTGTGATTGATTGAGTGTGTGAACAGGTGTCTTTTATACAGGTAACAAGTTCAAACAGGTGCAATTAATACAGGTAAAGAGTGCAGAATAAGAGGGATTCTTAAAGAAAAATTAACAGGTCTGTGTGAGACAGAATTCTTGCTGGTTGGTAGGTGTTCAAATACTTATTTGCAGCAGCACCATATAAATAAACTATTTAAAAAAAAAATCATACATTGTGATTTTTTTTTTTTTTTTTTAGATTATGTCTCTCACAGTGGACATGCACCTAAGATGAAAATTTCAGACCCCTTCATTTCTAAGTGAGAGAACTTGCAAAATCGCAGGGTGTTCAAATACTTATTTTCCTCACTGTATACTCAACAAAAATATAAACGCAACACTTTTGGTTTTGCTCCCATTTTGTATGAGATTAACTCAATGATCTAAAACTTTTTCCACATACACAATATCACCATTTCCCTCAAATACTGTGCACAAACCAGTCTAAATCTGTGATAGTGAGCACTTCTCCTTTGCTGAGATAATCCATCCCACCTCAGGTGTGCCATACCAAGATGCTGATTAGACACCATGATTAGTGCACAGGTGTGCCTTAGACTGCCCACAATAAAAGGCCACTCTGAAAAGGTGCAGTTTTGTTTTATTGGGGGGGGATACCAGTCAGTATCTGGTGTGACCACCATTTGCCTCATGCAGTGCAACACATCTCCTTCGCATCATCCGTGAAGAGAACACCTCTCCAACGTGCCAAACGCCAGCGAATGTGAGCATTTGCCCACTCAAATCGGTTACGACGACGAACTGGAGTCAGGTTGAGACCCCGATGAGGACGACGAGCATGCAGATGAGCTTCCCTGAGACAGTTTCTGACAGTTTGTGCAGAAATTCTTTGGTTATGCAAACCAATTGTTTCAGCAGCTGTCCGAGTGGCTGGTCTCAGACGATCTTGGAGGTGAACATGCTGGATGTGGAGGTCCTGGGCTGGTGTGGTTACACGTGGTCTGCGGTTGGGAGGCTGGTTGGATGTACTGCCAAATTCTCTGAAACGCCTTTGGAGACAGTTTATGGTAGAGAAATGAACATTCAATACACGAGCAACAGCTCTGGTTGACATTCCTGCTGTCAGCATGCCAACTGCACGCTCCCTCAAATCTTGTGACATCTGTGGCATTGTGCTGTGTGATAAAACTGCACCTTTCAGAGTGGCCTTTTATTGTGGGCAGTCTAAGGCACACCTGTGCACTAATCATGGTGTCTAATCAGCATCTTGATATGGCACACCTGTGAGGTGGGATGGATTATCTCAGCAAAGGAGAAGTGCTCACTATCACAGATTTAGACTGGTTTGTGAACAATATTTGAGAGAAATGGTGATATTGTATATGTGGAAAAAGTTTTAGATCTTTGAGTTCATCTCATACAAAATGGGAGCAAAACCAAACGTGTTGAATTTATATTTTTGTTGAGTATATATACATACAGTGAGGAAGTGTATCTGTATGAGCCCAAGTCTAAAGAGGACTTGGGCTCATACAGATACATAAGGGAATGTTACAGGGTGTGATACATAAACAGACATGTGATAAGATATTTATCACATGTCTGTTTATGTGTCACACCCTGTAACATTCCCTGATGTATGAGGCCGAGTCCAAAGGATGAAGGCTCATACAGATACAGGGCGTGATACATAAAAAGGCATGTGATAAGGTATACATACACACACACACACACACACACACACACACACATATATATATACACACACACACACACACCCCTGCAGTGATTTCGACTTCTATTTCATTGCAGTCACTATGAATCAAAGATATTTCATGTTTTCTGTGGTCAACCTCATTTCATTTGTTATGTCCAGTCCTGCATCTGGGTTGCAACACATTAACAAAAAGTTGGGACAGGAGCTATTTAGTTCTAGTAATGGAGGCAAAAAAGGATAAATAATGATAACATAACTAAGGCAAAGACTTGGACTCAATATCGACGTAGGTTGATGTAAATATATCGTGTCAGCTGTATGTGATACACGAGTAGGTCCCTTTGGCTGCTCCCTTGGTTGCACTCAGGGTCGCCACAGCAAATCTGAGGTGGATCTGCATGTTGAATTGGCACACGTTTTACACCGGATGCCCTTCCTGACACAACTCCACATTACATGGAGAAATGTGGCAGGGGTGGGATTTGAACCGGGAACCTTCTGCACTGAAAACAAGTACACTAACCACTTGGCCACCACCCCCTATAGTTGCTTAGGTGTATGAAGGTCTAGAGATAGACTGACATGATTTGTTAATGATAAACTATTATAGGCTTTAATGGTACATAACGTGTGGGTTTATTGAAAGTTTTTATGAAAATATCATTGCCTAAGTGGAATATCAAGAACAGAAACTTCTGTATTCTCAAGACTGATAGATTTATTGAACAATCAATGTAATTTACAACAACAGTAAATAACATGTTTATGTCACAGACATTAATGAACAAAGCCCCTCACCATCTCACAATGTCATTTAGGTTCTTCCAACCTTTTTTCAGCAAAATAGTTGGGGGGGGGGGGACATTAGCATGGCTAAAAACCTTCAGATCCCCTCCCTGACCAGGGCCCTCTTGACCATCTACCATTTACATCACTTTTCTTTATTTGCCTCTCACATGCCTGGATGCTCCTCACCATCTCACCATATCATTTAGGTCCTTCAGACTTTTTTTTTCAGTAAAAAAGTTCTAGGGGGCATTAGCATGGCTAAAACCATGTCACAGCACCACTACGTATTAAAAGCCAGCTTAATTTTATTTTTGTTTTTACTACAATTTAAATTGTTTGGCCACTACACACTGCTTACTTTGAAATCCAAGAAATTCAGTCTGTCGCACATCTGTTGTACTTCATACTGTCGTACTTCGTCTGTGAGGTTTTAGCAATGTGCTTAGCAACACCAGCGACTGATC